>NC_044982.1:73482772-73683583 GCF_008728515.1 Papio anubis
GCTCCTATAATTCCCATGTGTTATGGGAGGGACCCAGTGGGAGGACCTGAATCGTGGGGGCAGGTCTTTCCTGTGCTGTTCTCGTGATAGCGAATGGGTTTCACAAGATCTGATGGTTTTAAAAACAGGAGTTCCTCTGTACAACCCTCTGTCTTTTCCTGCCGCCATCCACGTAAGATGTGACTTGCTCCTCCTTGCCTTCCCCCATGATTGTGAGGCTTCCCCAGCCATGTGGAACTGTGAGTTCTCCATTAAACCTCTTTCCTTTGTAAATTGCCCAGTCTCAGGTAGGTCTTTATCAGCAGCATGAAAATGGACTAATACAAACATTGGACAGGGAGCACTGGCTTTCTGAATCTATAATGACAACAATAAATGTTATTTTACATGGGTTAGAGATGGTGATGTAAAACACTTATCACAGTATCTGGGACAACATAAAGAGTTGTAGCCATTATAACTATGAATTCACTCATTCAATAAACATTTACTGAAAATTATCTTTGTTAGTCATTGTGCAGATATATCAAAGTGTACTGGCTACACTCTGCAAATCTATATTCATGAAACCTACAGACACTATTGGACCCAGAAATTATAACTTCAGTGGATATAGAAAGCTCTTAATCACAGAAAGGTGGCCCCAAGACTGGCTTTGATCTACATTTTGTAGGTCCTGTAAAAGAAAATCAGTGTCTTGAAAGAAGCTGAAATCCTGCCATCAAAAGTGTCTCTTCCTAAATACGTGTACACACATCATCTTCCTTCACGCTGAATGCTGTGCACCCTCTTGGCAAATGGCAGCAAGCGTGCTAGACTATACTTGGAACTTTCATCCAGTAAGTGTTAAAGAACACCATATTGTCAAACCTCTGAGCCAGAGTGTTCTTGGTCGCATTTTGAGATGACTGTGCTCAGCAAAGTGGGCTATTTACCACTGTGACCTCTATTTTCCCATTATTTTGGGGTTCTGGGAAGTAGTTCTGAAACAAAATGGCTGATGAAATTATGCCAGTACCATACCTGCAACTAGACAAAGAAACAAAAGACATGAAAATGCAAGGTCTACATGGTTTGAGGCACTGTCCTGTTAATGGTGGTGAAAGGGTATGTAGAGATCAGCAGGCAAATGGGGATTGGTGGGAGTCCTCCCAAAGTCAAAGCAGCTCAGAAGGCTGAACCAACAATTGCAGAGGAAAAAAAGCTACATCTGAAGGCACAGCCTGACTTCAGGGAACTGAAAGGAAAGGAAAAGTAATTTCCAGTATAAAATGCCCACCCTCTGTCCTTAAGGGCTACACCATAGTAAGTGGGTCCCTACAGTGCAGATCCCCCTAGGAGGCCATTTTCAGAAAGTAGGGCCCAGCACTAAAGAATTATGAGTATACATGTTAGGTTAGGATGACCAGTCTTCTCTGAGCAAGAATAACTTACATTTCTGTAATACCTGACTGCCTTCAAAATGATCTGCACAGTAGTCATGCATTTTATTAATATTTTCATTTTTAAACGAGGAAGCTAAAACTTAGAGCAAATAATTTAAGTCACACAAGTGATAAATGAGTAGAGCCTAGTTGATAGATCAGCTCTTCTGACCCCAAGTTCAATACTTCCTTCTCTAAGCAACAGTCAACTCTCTGAAAACGACTATTATTCCTACCAGCAAATTCTGCTGTAATAGAAATCCACCTGCAATGAAAATAATTACCTCTAAATTATTCAGATTTCATAAACCTTTTTTGTTCATTAAAACAAGAGTATCCTGTATAGCAAATCTCAGATGGATAGCTTTCAGAGTTATAAGAGAAGAAACACCTAGCACAAACTTATCCTTCCACCGAGAAAACTGACTCAGCAAAGTCGAGAGGCACGCAGATTGCAACCAGAGAAGCAGTGACAGAGCTGGATATAGACCATATACTGTAAGAGTTCCAGGACCACACTCTTCGTGTTTGTGTACACTACCAAAAAGCATTCAATAAAACCAAAAAACGTTACTATATGCTTAAGAAACCTCAGCATTTATATTGGAGGTTTTCCTGATGACCATCTACTGGGCTTGTCTACATTCTTCAGGATCTGTCTTGAAATGGTCAGAGACTTATGTTCCTATCTACCAGTGTTTTACTGTCCACTTTTCTTGGTGAATGATCACGTGTCCAAGACTCATTAGAAACCGGTACAAATCATTAAACAGGTCCAATTGCATAAGTTAAGATACATCCATATTCTATCCCCTGATTTCAGGGCCTCTGGGTACCATCTGATTTCTTTACAGCTCCTGTACTGGGGAGGAAAGGATAGCAGCATGCACAATGGGGATTTGGGTTTCAGGTGGGTGAGTGTCACATATTAATTATCTTCTTCCTAACCAACTTTACCTAATTGCTGATTAACCTTGCATATGCTTGGAGAAATATTTTAGACAATAAAATTGGGTGGCTTATTAATACTATTAAAGTATCAATAGAAAGATAATATGTATATAAGTAACTTAAGAATTATGTTAGCAACCACAATACCCTTTCTCAGGCTAATTTCAACCTTTTGGCTTCAAATTTTACTTTATATGCCAGTGACTCCCAATTCTCTATAATCAGCTCTCATCTTAGTTGCAAACCCAAGGCCTGTATATTCCCACTTGATCTTTTTAAAATGGAACCCATTACTTTGACTCCCTAACTGGTTCTTTTTTTATTTTTTAAGATGGAATCTCACTCTGTCCCCCAGGCTGTAGTTCAGTGGTGCAATCTCAGCTCACAGCAACCTCCGCCTCCCAGGTTCAAGTGATTCTCCTACCTCAGCCTCTAGTAGCTGAGATCACAGGCATGTCCCACCATGCCTGGCTAATTTTTGCATTTCTAGTAGAGACAGGGTTTCACCATGTTGGCCAGGCTGGTCTCAAACTCTTGACATCAGGTGATCTGCCCACCTCGGCCTCCCAAAGTGCTCGGATTATAGGCGTGAGCCACTGCTCCTGGCTCTTAACTCATTCTTATATACCCTGCTGGAAGTCCCTTGGAGATCAGCCCCACACCTTCTTCCAGATAGCACATACAGAACTGACCCTTGATTCTTCCCTTCCATCACCCTCCACTCACAAGCAGTCACCAAGCCCTTCTGCATTTGTCTCCTACATCTTGGCAAAGTCACTTCTTACTCACAGTGCCCTATTCTGAGTTCAGGTGGGTTACCTCATCTGGATCACTGCAGTATCCTCCTCCAACTTCTCCTGATTTAAACTCATCTTCCTTCACTCCATCAGTCACACCACTGTCAGAAATGGGCTTTCTAAATGCAAGTCTGGTGAGTTCACTGCCCTGAGGATTCTTCCAGAACCACAGCTTAACATGCAAGGCTTACCCTAGATCCAGCCCCTGCCTACTTCTGCAGCTTCACCCATCACCATTTTTTCATACCTACCCTTTGCTCATCACTAACCCATACCACTTGCAGCCTCCATACTCTACATGCTTACATGCCTTTGAACATGCCATTTTCTTTCCTACAATGGCCCTCACTCGTACTTCCCTGGCAGACCCACATACACCTTTCAGGATTTACCTAGCTCGTGACTTTTACTTGACCTATAAAAGTCAGGTCAAGAAACAAGAGCGTATTTTTTGTCCACCATAAATTTTTTCCCTAATAAAGCTTCTTGTTTTGTTTTGTTGTTAAAAAGTGTGAACTCTAGTCGAGGTTCTGTTTTACATTTTAGAATTTCAATTCTAAAAACTGTCATAAAGCTAACAAGACCAGTGATATGTACAGGAAGTAGGTCTGTGCTGGTCTCCATATGGTCCAGATCCTCTATATCTAAAACCACCTCAGAAAAGGCTCAGAAGAGTCAACTCAGCCCGGTTTCCTTCTTGTTTAATTTAAAGGCTCTGAAAATAAATGTACCTTCCCTATAAGGCTATTGCTCTTAACCATTTCCAGCATAGCCTTAAGACCTAATCAGAGGATCTTTGTTAAGCCTTTACCCCATACTATTTTTAGCTGGAAAAAATACCATCAACTCAAATTAGAACTGATCATAAAACTCTTCGTAGCCCTCTTGCCCAATTGAACTAAGCTTAACAATGTTCCCGACTAGAACGAAAATTAAAACCTGAGAGTAAAGTGCACCAGCCTCATCAATGCAAGATGTCAACACAACCTGAAGTAATGGCATACTTGCTACCATTAGCAGGAATACTTGTTTGCTATCTGACTTAAGAGGCTTCTGGTCATTTACTAAACGAATTAAATCAATATATGATAGTGAACAAAAACAAAACAAAATGTAAAGTCCTCCAAAAAGACTAACCAGAAGGATAACACTTCATAGCAGGTCACAACTTAAGCATTTAAGATTTGAAAGGTGGGGAGGAGGAAACAAATACTAAGATGTCTCCAGCAAATCTCAGACCTAAAGGTATAGATGGAAAATAGGCAACTTCCAACTCCTTTTCCCAGTTCAGGAAGACATCCGGAATCCTTGGTGATCTGGCCTCTGTCTACTGATGGCAACAGTAATAGAGTTGAAATTAGATACCCAGTCTCCCTTGCAGCTATGACTACAGGCCACATGACAATATTCTCACAATTGCAAGGGGAGAGAAATGATGAGCAGCACTTTCAGGTCTGGGCCTTAAGATACTGGGTATGTACTCCTTCATAGCTCTTCCTTCCCTCAACGTGTATCAAAGTAACTACAATTCAGCTTTGTCCATGCAGACAAGAAAAATGCTGATATTAGAGCAATAGAAGAGAAGGGCACTGGAATCTGAAGGAACCTGTGGAGCAGAGCCACCTTCAACTGGGCCACTCACCTGACGCTGATAAATGAAAGAGAAACTCCAAGGTTCTTGTGGCTACTGTATTTTATAGTAACTTTGCTACAACCTGTTAGCTTCCTAACTAATACACACATATCCAACTTTTTTTGAGATTCCCAAGGCACATGTACCCTTCTTCTGAGTCCTCATAGCCCACTGTTTTCATCTCGATCACAACACTCATCACAAGTCATTTCAATGGGTTGTTTACTCTTCTGCTCCCTCTAAAAAAAAAAAAAAAAAAACTAACTCAGAATTCTGAAGGCAGAAATTCATCATATCCTATGTCTTGCACAATGCCTGGAACAAGTTTGTGGCTTAATAAATCCTAAGTGAATAAGTCAAGTTGGAAACTACACAGACTTTCCTAAATTGTCTGAAAACAAATAAGAATTGTTGCTATACACGTCCATCAGCTCACACTCCACACTAATCATGTAATGCTAGCCATTAGAAAAAAAATGTTCAGGTTTTTCAAGAGGCATGGCCTTTCTGTCTAATAGAAGTATGAGCAAAATATAATGGTTGCCTCATCTAAAAACCATGGTTCAAATGCATCATGGTAATGAAGACTGAAAAATAACTACAATTGAGTGGAGGAAAAGAAATCACAAAAATGACTTTCAATAAATTACTCCCAATCAGCAACAGTTGTTATTTAATGTTGATCACTTTGGTTACAAAAATTAATATGACTATTCATGGCAATGGGTTATAGTAACGTTGGCCTCCTCCACAATAAATCATCTTTTCAGTTTTTAACATCAATGACAAAAAAATAATAACTTTACCTCTATCTGACCTCTGGCATGAATGCAAGTGATACTAACGTTGGTTTGATCTAGGTACTACCCTGGATTTCACTCTATGAAAAAATATTACATAAAAGTCAAATGTAAGAAAGACACTATGTTTGCAGATGTGTGAAAGAAAGGAAATTGTAGTTGAGGCAATGTAACTACTATGAAGTAGAGTACTGGATGATATTCCTTTGGATAAGCAAATATTTTCATCTGAATATTTTGGGTCTTAAAGACAAATATTTGGGAAGATTTTTTTTTTAACTTCCATCAGTCTATTGTTGAGTAACAATACGTTTTTAAATCTGAACTGCTCTGATTATTAACTGGAATTGGGCCTTTACAATTCATCCATATTTAACAATCCTGTGCTGTGTAAGTGCTTTGTCCCCACCTCAAAGTGCAGTAAGAATTAACAGCCTTTGTCATGTTCTTTGTATCTTAGGAAGAGAAGTAAACAGGTAGAACCACAAGTAGTCTTGACACATGTATTCTATTCATTATAACAATTAAATTTACAGAGTTAGGCAAATGCTCTGGAGAATCTGCTTCCTCAAGTTTGATTTGGGTGGAAGCCAAAACATTTCAGCTTTAGTACTCAGGAGTATTATTTAGAAGATAAATTGCCTGATATCAGATTTTGGAAAAGGTAGAATTACCATCAAGTCTTGTTACACAACAATTCATTGGAAGGAACATACCTTGTATTATTCAGTTTTGCTTATCATAAAAAAGGATTACTACTAAGGAGAATTTAATTGGAATAAAGTATCACTGAATTATCATTTAGTATAGCATTTCAATAACAAATAGACCACCTCCTTCTCCTAAAAAACAATGTTTTATTTTGAGGTTTTACTGTACCACTGGTATGTAATATATACTTAGAAATGTGTTATCATAAATCTTTTAACATTAAAGTAGACTGTACCAACTAATAGGAGAGCTTCAGTATTGATCTTCCACTTCTTTTGAATGACAAAAACAGTTTTAACTTTCAGTGTGGCAATTTCTCAAAAATAAATTTGAGTGGAGGAGATTACATTCAACTAAAACTACATTATGAAGCAGCAGCAGCAAGATAATATAAAGTACTTTTCCTGGGTATATTTGAGATCTGTACATATTTTCAGTTTCTTTCAAGGTCTTGATTCAACAAGATTTATTAGCACTGTCTTCTTTAAAGGAAAAAAATGGCTCTCTATAAAAGTTTGTATTTTTCTGTCTCTAGAACCCACATTTCTGTACTTAACTGTCTCTAAATAAACACTGTGAATAAAAGGCTTTTCTTAACTTGGTTAAGCTGAATTAGCCTTGAATTGTAGCCAAGATTTACTCTTTTCACGGAAAAACTTTTAATAGAAATAGCAGGCTTTCAAATTGGAACTTTAAAATTGGAATGCTAAAGTGTGATCAAGGATAATATTAATGCTGAGGCCAGGTTCACAATGGTTGTGTGAAGTAGCCTGTGGAAGAATTAAGACAATAATGGACATAATTAAATAGAATGGGGTGGAGAGCAAGAAATGCACCTCAATTGCATTGATATTTTGGCAAAGGTTTTATTTTGGCAGAGCTTTCTACATCAGTTTGAATAGATGGTTCTATCTTAATAAAATTTCACAAAATGACAGGAAAATTCCTTATATACCTGGCGGGTGGGCAAGTCCTTGTTGAACATATTCATCCTTCCCATTATGAAACATATCTGTGCATCCACAGGTGCTTCTAAATAAAGGATTCAACACCCAGGAAACAAACATCCATTTCACCACCACTCTCTTTTCCTTTCCATGTGTGATTTCTAATAACTTAGGAAACCATCTAGTTGGCATATCCCCAGAGGTGCAATGAGGAAGCCTTAGTAAAACAGGAATTGTCCTGCATGGAGGAATAATGGGAAGTCAAAATTTTTCCAGGACTCAGTGCCCACACTTTTACCTGTAAATGACGTGGACATATATAATAGTTCATGTTCTCTCTGGTACTGAAACTGGCCCAATTGTCCCATAGAACTGATATTTATGGTTTCTTTTTAATAAACATAGAAGTTAACCCTTCCATCTTAAAACGTGAGAAAGTTATATTTGTCTTATCTGAGTTCCTTTTTCAGGAAACCAACTCTCATGCTTCCCAAGATGGTATCAAGGAACTGAATCTCACCAGATCACCACATCTTGATGATGAGACACCAGACCCCTCACCAGCCATGACTGCCTAACTAACCACCTGCTTCCTGTTTACCAACTCCTCTTCCTTACCCCTCCCTAATTCCTGTTTTCTAAAACATGGTTACATTTCCTCACTGCTATATAAACCCCTAATTTTAGTGTGTTGAGGAGACAGATTCGAGGCTGATCTCTTATCTCCTCAGCTGCAGCACCCAATTAAAGCCTTCTTCCCTGGCAATACTTGTCTCAGTGATTGGTTTTCTATGTGGCAAGCAAGCAAAGGGACCTAGACCAAACCCCTAGTGTTTCGGTAACAGTATTTCCTTCTTTTTGGCTAATATATGGTCACAGGTACCTTACCATATTTAATTTACACTTTCAGAAACACTTTTTATGTGTACCCACAAGAAGAAAATGGTACATATTTGGAAAAAGAATATGACAGGTGGTTGAGAACTCTCAATTTGCTTATTCAAATTATATCTGTTGAAGAAATTATCATCATCACAAAATTTCTCAGTCTTAGAAAACTCTTTGTCATGCTTTGACTGTGTGTTACTACCTTCATAAATATCTCTTTTCATTTCCTACTGATACAATGAAGTAAATCTGTTCATGTACTTATAAACATTTCATAAGTAACTGACCTGAAGTTGTCCTGAGATAGCATATTATTTTCATTAGATATACAGGACAGTGAACGAATCACTAGAGGCCATTAATATGTATTAAATTTTAAATATATTACTTGATTTCAGCAATTTGAAATGGAGTCTATCATAGATAATTCCTGCCTTTAAGTTCCAATACTAATAATAATCTTCACCTCCTACTTCCACACCAATACGCTCTGGACTAGCAGTCAGTAGACTCAGTCTTAGTTTTAGTGCTGCCACGTAGTACAGTGCAGCCTTGACAAACTCACTTAACTACTCTGTGTTGTGGTTTCCTGTTCAAGAAATTGGGAGCAGTAACAAGCCAGCTTCCTGACAGGGTCATTGAGAAGTTCGGGTGCTTGGGGGAAAAACATCACTGTGAAATGTAAGTTCTATGCAAATGTGAAGGGTTATTATTAGTGTTTTAATTACCTAAGTCTGCAAAAGGAAAAGATGTTAAATGTCATTCACTAACCACATTTTGCATGTAAGAAAAGCAAAGTGACAGGTTAGAAGACTTAGGTAAAGCCGTATACCTGTTAGAAGGGGGTGGGTTAGGAACACAACCTTGAGGCTTTAACATTGCTTCCTTCCATGATTCCACTCAACTCATGAAATGAAGTAATAAACAAATTCATATGTGTATTAATGCCTCCTGGTATATAGATCTGTGGGGGCTGGGTATTAAAGTATCATTGATGATGCAACTGCCATTATGTAGACAATTTTGTGGTTATATAAAGTCCATTTCAATAGTGCTAACCAAATGCATGCTAAGAATGACTCATTTTATACACAATTATTATGTAAAGTACCCCAATATCTGTTGTGATCCTCATTTCATATCAAGATATTTGGAAAACTTCCACTCCTACCCAGCACTTAAGTTATCTCTTTGATTTCTAGTCTGGCAGAAACAAGTAAAGCAAGTCAGCTAACTATACAGTTGTTTTCTTAGTATATGTAAAAATGCCTATTATTTCCTTGAAACAATAAATTCCTCCACTCAATAGCCTCCTGAAAACAGCTACTATGCCATCCTAAGATACTTCTGTTTCCCCCGATTCAGTTACAGAGTGATCAAAAGGGAAATACCCCTGCAGGTTACTGCCACTTCTAGTCAGTCAAAATCCTAACAGCCTAACCCTGGAATCTCATTAATAAAATTCACTGTAGTAAAAAAAACAAAAGCAAATATTTGTCAAACAGCCTTTTCTTGAGGGAGGCCTCATACTCTGGTATTCAAAAATATTTCCATAAGGAAAAGGAGAGCCTCACATGGAAAAAAATTAAATAGATCACCAAACAGAATTCTATCAAGGAAATGACTGAAACATATAAATATACCTTGTGTGTCTTTCCCCTTCTCTATCAATCTAAAGTTAGCCAGATTAATTTAAAGGCCTGATTCCCAGACCCCAGGCCTCTGTGTGCAGTCTGCACATGTACCGTGCCTGCTATTGAAAGTGTTTAATAATAGAGGAGCTTACACTTTCATGTAATTCATAATTAGAAGACGACTACAACTGCATTATTTAAAATCAAGCCTTTGTTATCAGCACCAGTTTTAGACAGAAGCTGAGAATCATTTGTGAGCTGTGGCAGACCCAGACTGTTCAAAGCAATTGCTGTTCAGCATGAAAGCTGCAATGGAGGTCATGAAACAGGTCAGGAGGAAAGATAGTGTATCGATTTCACACCAGGAATAGAGGCAAAGCGAGGGCCCACTGTTGCTGCATGTGATGTATTTCACTTCAGTTTAAGGCACATTTCATTCCAGTCCAAGAGGGGTGGGGAGCAAAGGGCAGTGGATTTCACACTGAATCATGATGAATTCTGGACTTGTGGATTCCAGTAAATATCTCCTTTCCTGGCATTAAGTATATTTCTGTAGCAGAGTGAATATAATGGAAATTAGGCCTCCATCGGTAGCAAGAATGTACATTATAAAAAAGGTAACCATGTTGTAGGAAGTTCATTTCCTCCACTTTTTAAAATGCAATAAAAGCAGACATGAATGTAAAAGCATAAAATGTATGCAAGTAACAAACTGCAGAATAACCTCACAATGAGCATCATTTACAAAGTCAGAATGATGCTATAGATCACTCAATGAAAGAAGTTAATTAACAGAAATAAACTTCTCAAAAAAGAATTCTTGGTCATGGCTTCATGGTTAAAATCTCTGATATCACACATGGGATGCTGATGACATCCAAATATGTCATTTTGTCTTCTCACACTGCACACAGTCTTTTCTTCCTCGTCTCTGAGAAACCAGTCATACTCAATAGGATCAGAGAATCATTTCACACCAAACTTCATCCTGGTTCAAGCTGTCCTAAGATAACTGATAAACTCTAATGTTTGTTCCCAATAAATGCCATTAAATTACAACAGTGACCTTGTATACTGCCTTGACTATGCCCTTTAGCATTTTTCCACCTTCAAAACTTAGATCAGTTGGGTGGGCTTAGGAATATAAAATATCTGATTGGATGTTTATATAATCTAAATAACTGGCAAACACAACAGCCTTGTTCTCTGAGCTCCCATTTTCCAGTGTGCATACGTGACATATGCTGCAGCTAACCCCAAATGCTATGCAACTATCATGGAAAATAATTTGCATTTTAATAATAATGACATTATCCCTTTAAAAAGCTAAATTTCACTACACATTATATAATTTTATATATATGTGTATATATATATGTAGATGTATAAATAGATAATGTAACATTATTTCTGAAACATTAGGTTTTCCTACCTTTTTAGAAATATTTGGTTTTTTTCAGAAAACCAAGATTATATTAGAAATAGCACAGGAACATTCTCTTAAAATCATTTCTCCACCTAATCATTATTTGTATTAACCTGATCCTAGGCATCCAGGTAGGCCTTTTCATTCCCCTTCTTCCTGTATACCTCTTCTTTGCTATTTTATAAGTGAGGATCAATTAGCTATCTGCCATGGTAATAAAGAGATGGAAATTAAAGCATATATCTTGATAGATTTTTAAAAACCTTTCATTTATTCCCAAGGCTTCATCCCTAAGGGGGAAAAATGGAGAGGGAATTAGCACATTTTCTTTTTATCCTACGAAGGAAAACTTAAAAAGCTCAGATAGAGAAAAATATTCAAACAGAAAAGAGGAAATAGATTTTTCCTCCACAACTGAAGCTGACAAATAAGAATCCACACACAGGCAGGGAGAAGTTAGATGGAAATCAAGTGACATGGTGCTTCTATAAACCAGATGCCTCTAATTCTGAATCCAAAGTATCAAAGAAAAGTCCAAGCATCCACAGAAATCTGTAAGGGTAATCAATCCAATCAGTTATTGGGGAGAATAGAGTAAAACAACTGAGATGAGTCACATAGAAATGTCCTCTTAAACTATTTATAAAATTTGGCTGATATTTCACCAATTCTTTCAAATGATCTAATGTATCAATCCAATTTCCCTAGGCATTTAATAAAAGCATTTGTTATTGGAAATATATTTGTTGGAGAATCTTTTTTCTTCTTTTTTGAGACCGGGTCTGCCTCTGTTGCCCAGGCTAGAGTGCAGTGCCAAGATCACAGCTCACTGCAGCCTCAACCTCCTGGGCTCAAGTAATCCTCCTACCTCGGCCTCCCGAGCAGCTGAGACCACAGGTGTGCAACAACACACCAAGCTAATTTTTTCTCTTTTTTTTTTTTTTTTTGTTGTTGTTGTTGAGATGGGGTCTCACTATGTTGTCCAGGCTGGTCTCAAACTCGTGGGCTCAAACTATCCTCCTGCCCTCGCCTCCCAAATTGCTGGGATGACAGGCATAAGCCACCATGCTCAGCCAAGAATCTTTAATATATACAGTAGGATTCATTTCTCCAACAAATATTTTGGCTAGTATAATAATTTTGAGAAGTTTGGCAAAGTCCCAACCACCTATCTTAATATACAATATGAATGCAGAAAGTATTAATGATGCTCTAATATGGATTAGAACTCACAAATATATTAACATTTTTTAAAACCTAATTAAAGTAGCTAGTTCTTATATTCATTCCTGAGGTATTAATTCTTGGCTTTTGTTTTTATATTTCCCCTACTCTACACAAGCGACAGTATGAGCTTTCAATCAAGAGTGATGGTATCTAAACACATTCTATGCAAAATCACAGTGGTTCAATTTCCAAACAAAAATCTATAAAACTAATAAGAGGATAAGTCAGAATTCTAGCTTTAAACTGCATCCACAGTTCATAAGATGGTTGTGGCTTTTCTGCAACAATAATGATGCCTTAAGTAAGATGCCTAGATCTGTGTGCAGGTAGCCCCTTGATGGGATGGGTCTGAAAACAGAACAAGTCAGTAGTATATGCCAATGTAATCTGTTCAACTCAGGTACCTGAAAACATCTATTTTTTTCACATCCTTCAAAGAGTCTTTTATAGTTTATCAGTAAATGTCTGATTTTTTTTTTACTGTTTTTAACCTAGAAATAGACAAAGTAATTTCCTTCCATACTATATGACGACTAATTCTAGATATAAACTTACTACACAGAGAGCTGTATTTCACATAACTAATCTTCAAATTACCTTTAAGAAAATCTCTGTTTCAGGTATTACTTCCCACAATAATAAATGCTATACTGTGCTTTATTCTGGCCTTGGAAAAATTATGGAATCCAGGAATTTTGTTTTCTGTACTGCCTTCTTCAGCCTTTTTCTTTCTACTATCTTTAGGTGTCCAGTTCCCTCTTTTTGGTCCAAGGCCTTTACAGTAACAACCTTATAGGGCTCCAAACAGTGCTATTATTCCTTGCTCCTTACTGGTGGGCCTCCTGTGTCACCTTAATCACTGTTCTCTGCAAGCACCTTGTTCTTATCAAGCTGCCAGCCGTTATTATACACTTTAATAATACAACCCTCCCTCTTCTAGAAACTAGCCCAGAACTCACAGCCCCTTGGGCTTCCTACCACTACTGAGGCTGCTGCTAGAAACAAGGATTACAGTACCCACCAGCCCCGACCCCTAACCCAGAATTCTGACTCTTCTGCTTTCCAGAGCTCTTTGCCTTAGAAGGAGGCTTGGAATATGATAAAGAATATGGCTGTGGCATACACAAATATCTTTCAGCTCAAACATCAGGAAAGTCCCACCAAAAGGCTGTAGGTTGTACATAGATTGTAAAGGATGTGGCTTCTAGGGCAGTTTCAAAATAAGTTAGGAAAGCACAAGATGCTTTTGCCATCCTGTTTCTGTTCTCTGAGACCAAAGAAACTGGCCTCCCACGTGACGATTCTATGAAAGCCACACATCCACTAGGAAATGACCGAAGAGCACTGGCAACTTCCATATTGTAAAGGCGTCCCCTGTACCCAAAGCCCGGGAGTGTAAAGATGCTGCTAAGGAGGGCAAAACACAAATGGTACAAAGAGAAGAACTCATGTCAACAGAAAGTCTGTTTATCCTTAAAGCCACATTCATAGACTAGACAATTCCAAAATATCCCTTGGCAATCCCTTTTGCAAAGTAATTGGAAAATGCTGTGCCAAGTGATAAAAAGCATTTCAAGTTTCTGCCTAATGTCTGTTATTGTTTTCAAAGCCCTGAATGGCAAAACAAGATTAAAACTAGTTCTGAAATAAACAACAAGTATTTACTGAAGAGCAACTATGAGGCATGCTGCTGGAACTTTGGGGATTTGAAAATGTGTAAGACTGAGCTTACAATTTAGTTGGGGAGATCAGAGGTGTACACAGCAGAGGTTAAGCTCTAATACAACATGAAAATATCTGAAATGTCAAAAAACACCAGCAACTGTTTCCATCTCAGGGAGTGAGGCTACTATCCTTCAAAGGCAAGTCCTAGCCCCATCAAAACAAAAAAAAATCTGCTTCTAGGTAATAATAACACAGATAAAAACAAATCAAAGAGATCACTGTCAATTTAGAAAATGTCCTCTAAAAGGCCCTTGATTTTTGCTTGCCCATTTAGTGCATATTATGTATGCATTAAAGAGATCATTTTCTAGGCTTAATTTATATGCAAAATTCACTAAATACATTCAGAAAATAAGACTAACTTTTTAAATGATGCCTTTTCATTACATGTCTGCAAAATATCAAAATAACTGATCAGTTCAGTCATTTAGTAAAAGAAATGTATTGGATGTATGTGATTGGCATTGGTTACACATGGCAAGCAATGTGATATTTTTTCTATGAAATTGACTTCTTGTAAACTGACAGATGATCTTAAAAGAAAATAATAAGTTGTCTTAACAAAACTTTTCCAAACAACCAGAACTGCAGAGCTATGTTCAAAGACAAGGAGTAAAGTGTCCCAAGGTGGCCTGTCATTGGTCCTATGGCCTCCTTGGTTGAGTCATTATCCTCTCCTTGCCCCAGTTTTCTCATTTATGAAATGAGATCACTGTGTTAGATGCTCTCTGAGAGTACTATAATCTGTAACTGTTCCAGGAAAGGAATATCTGGGGTTACTAAATTGAATACAATTACTTTAATGTTGACAGTCAAACACTTTCCTTCAAAATATCCATAACAAGCCCAATAGTGCATTTTACTTTACTAAAATATACTCTATTTTCTATTATGTAGACTATATAAATGTAAATACACTTTCATTTTAAATACCTAAAGCAACAGCTATATATTAATAAATATGTATTAATATGACATATAAACTCTATTAATATATAGTTTTACATATTAAAATTCTAACTTTGAAGAATATTTCCATATATAAGATCATCTTTCTTCTTATTTTTTAGCTGAGTGTACCAAGTTGGTTTATTTATACCAACAAGTATAAATAAAATTTATCACATTGTAATAGAATGAGCATAAAGACTCAAGGTGTTATTTACAATGTTACATAATCTTTTTGGAAATATTTTAAGACAAATGTTTTTAGAAATTTAAACTATTAATCCTACTTTAGAAACATATTGTAATTTAGCTTCTGATTTCATGTAATAATACATAATATTTTCAAATCCAAATTCTGTATCTTTAAAGTGAAAAAAAGCAAATAAGAAATAAACATTAACCACACATAAAAATAATCCTTCATTCAAATTAGAAGAAAAATCTCCATTACATAAACATAAAAATGCAGTGATTAAAAGCCATTACATTTATTTATCCTCAGAATTACCAATTATCTGATATATATTTGTCATCACTTCAATTTATAATAAATTGTTTTCGATATTGTGTTTTCAAATAACGCCTCTAAACATTATTACATAAATGTAGTTGTTTATTATGCATAAGGTTCAAAAGTTAAAGGCCAGTGGACATTTGTGCCTATAATAACAATCTTGTTCTTAATTTAACAATTCATTGCATGTTCTTAACACATTAAAGGAATGTCAGTATACCAACAATAGGAGTATATATAAGCAGAGCTTAACACTTGGCCAATGTCAGAATGTGATGAGAGGTAACTGATATAGCTGTGGACTGTAAATATGGAAGCTATCATTATTATGTGATGTATGATAGCTCTTAGAGAGAGTGGTCATCAGTTAAGCACATGAACCACTGGGCAGAGACTATATGTGATACTGTGGGCATGATATACTAATTTTCTAATAGGTGATGGACATTAACTGGTTCACAGATTTAATGAGAACAAAGACAATATGTAGTATATACACATGTACAAATAGACACATATATATATATTTTTTTCTTTTTTTTTTTTGAGGCAGGGTCGCACTCTGTTGCCCAGGCTGGAGTGCAGTGGCGCGATCCTGGCTCACTGCAACATCCACCTACCAGGTTCAAGCAATTCTCATGCCTCAGCCTCCTGAGTAGCTGGGATTACAAGCGCCCACCACTATGCCTGGCTAATTTTTGTATTTTTAGTAGACACGAGATTTTACCATGTTGGCCAGGCTGTTCTCGAACTCCTGACCTCTAATGATCCACCTGCCTCAGCCTCCCAAAGTTCTGGGATTACAGGTGTGAGTCACCCACGCCTGGACCAAATAGGCCTATATATTTAAGTGGAATTATGATATCAATATATTACAATTGAAAATTTAATTTTGTTTCTACTTTTCAAAATGTTTTGAAATCTACATTTCTTTGTCAATATAAAGAGATTGGGCCAAATCACCTCTTAGAGTTCTTATTTGATTTGACAGTCTGCCTTGGATATCTAGAGACTATAGGCAAGCTGAAACTGTTTGGGGACCAAGAATGAAGCAAACTGTAATTTCCAGTCTGAACCAAAGTTTGAACTTGGTGCCAGTAAAAATTCTGACTCAGAAAACCCCTATATATAATACAAGCTCACAAGATCAAATTGGGACTTTGCATTTATCTTTGTTTAAGATCTCCCAGAAGCAGTCCATGAGCTCAAGATTTGAGTACAAATAATTTGTTTGGAAGTAACGGAAGCACTGGAAGGGTATGGAGAAGTGCCACAGGGAAGACAAGGCAGCCTGTAAGAATATGCAGTCAGTGCTACCACTGTGGACCACTGGAGCTCAATCCTGCCAAGGAACTCTGGGAGTCCGTGTAAACTGTGTATAAGGATTAGCACATCCATAGAGTGGAGAAACTGGTGTACTTACATACCATCTCTGTCAGTCCATGCAGACTGTGTTAATTCCCTGGCCAGGACTTCAGCAGTCAGAGAAAGCCTTGGAGCAAGAATGCTAGCAGTTAGAAGTCAAGTTATGGTCACTAATCACATGTGCTGTGATGTTCTAATGCACTCAAAAGCTCCATAAAGAAATAACCCTTAGGCATGCTGGCATCCTCCCGGAAGCCTTTCTTTCCTTTTGCCTTGAATGTTGTAAGGTTGTAAGTACCTTCCAATTGGTCTTCTCATGTACCTACTATCTCCATTTCTATCTCTCCTATGCACCACTGATAAACTAATCTTTCTAAAACCCAGTTCCAATCTGTCATTGCCTTGCTCAGAACCTTCCCATGATTTCCCTTTTGTCTGGAGAAGTAAGTCAAATGTTCAGTTTGGCTCTCTTCAGCCACATCATGTACAATCCTCCTTCATTTATCTTGCATTCTGGTCACCATGAGCAGTCACTATTCACCTAAACAAATTTTTGTCCTTATTCTCAACTTCCTGTTCAGTTAGCAGAATCTAGACTTCATCATAGTCTATTTCAAAGGGTGCCTACAGTCATCTAAGAAAATGAGTCTTCTTCACATGGGCTTTCCTTCCATACTGTCCCAGCATCTGATTTCCCTTTCTATGCTGGCATTTATTTGGCTTAGCATTGTGTCTACTTACATGCAGCAAATTATATGTCTATTACATACTGCTCTATGAGATCAAAATCTTTGTTTTAATCACATTGTATCATTTACCCTACCTGGAACAATCTGGAGCATGCAATAGATGTTCACAAAACACATGGCACGGGCCAAGTGCAGTGGCTCACACCTGTAATCCCAGCATTTTGGGAAGCCAAGGCAGGGGGATTAACTTTGGGAACTTTGGGAACCCAAGAGTTTGAGACCAGCTTGGGCAACAATGTGAAGCCCCATCTCTACAAAAAATAAAAAATTAGCCAGGTGTGGTGCACACCTGTGGTCCCAGCTATTCAGTAGGCTGAGGTGGAATGATCACTTGAGCCTGGGAGGTGGAGGCTACAGTGAACCATGATCACACCACTGCACTCCAGCCTGGGTAACAGAGTGAAACCCTGTCTCTAAAAAAACAAACAAAAAAGCATATAGTGAGCTGACAACTACAAATGTAGGAAGGTGCCATGTGTCATAAAAAGAGAACTGAACTTGGAGTCTGGACATCTAAGCTGTAGTCATAACTAGGCATATGGCATTGGCATCCACTTAACCATTCAGTTGCCTCATCATAAAACTGGATAATAACCTTCCTTTTGCTACACATTTCATATAACTAACTCAAGAATCAAATAAATTAATATCGATGAAGTTGCTTCAAGATGTTTAGTGACAGAACATGAGAAGTTACTAGTATCCTAACTTCATGAAGGTACTGTCCTTCAGGTGATAATGGAAATAACACCAGTCTGCTGCTGAAATGCTGTGAGTAATTTTACCAGTAATTGTCCTGATTGTGCTTTCCTCAATTTTGGCTCTCCTTAAAATCAATGCCTGCATGTATAAGTTGACTATCTGGAGAGGGGGCTCAGCATTTGAGTTCAGTTCAGAACGGGGTTAACTGGCCTCATATGGAGATTGAATAAAGAACCTTGACTTCATTAACACCAGGCTTCCACCAACACAGTCAAACAAGTGTGTGTGTGTGGTGGGGGGGGGGGGGGGTGCATGTGTTTGCATGTATTAAACACAAAAATGTCTATTAAAACAAAGAAGAATTAAGGCTTTCCTGCTTGTCTATAGTACATACGTAGGTTATTTTCACAGAATGCACTTGTGAATATGTACAGATAAAATACATGCATGTCCTCGTCCTCCATTCTAAATGGCATACACTGACTTTACAGTATACTCATACACTGGCATTGACACACCTTTTAAATATTACTAAAAGCCTGCCTTTCTACAGTGTATTAAGCAGCTGCTTGCATATGAGTATCTTGTTGTCCAGAGTGACAGCTGTATTTTCGCCTGTTTTGACATTGAGTCTGATCTGGGTGAATAGCTCATATCCATTAAAGTGCTATTACAACACTGAATGACTGCCAGAATACTTCCTGATCAATTTTAAAAGCCAGCTAGCTGTCATCATCTAATCGCAACAGCAAAAAACAAATCTTTGGGGAATAAAATGAGATTTTTAAACATTTTTAAAGCAGTGTATTAAATATAATCCCTAAAAACTATTTGAATAAGAATTCTAAGCTACAGAAATAGGAAGGTGGAAATAATATTTTCTGCACTCTGAAACCCTTACACTTGCATATTGGCAGGCAATCTCAAATACTCCTTAAATTTACCATTTCGGCAATCACTGAGTTTGAACTCCTGCCATTACATAACTTAATAAAGCAGCACTGAAAACAATCACCACCAAGTGCGATTGTGCTCACCATTAAATTTAGTTCTATAAAATTTAAGACTGAATTCAATCATCTTTCTGTCTTTGCTTCAATGGTTGAAATCCAAATGTTCAGGTTTATTTTTTACTTTCCTCAACAGTCAGACAATATGCATATTTTTAAAGCTACAATGCCAGCATTTTAGATTTGCATTTATTAAGCATTGCCAAAGGGAGGTACAACTCACTGAGACAGTTAAGACCACTTGAATCAACAGTTTAATTGTGGAAGTCTGATTCAAAGTTGTAATTCTGCCACTATTAAACGAACAATATCAACAAGTACATAATGTATAAATTGGCATAATCCATTTGGAGGGCAAATATTTTAAGGATGTAGTTTGTCAATATAATTAATCATCTGGGATGGTTTTTCTTAATGGGCAGCACTCAGTTCTTCTCATTTTGGTTTTGGCATTCAGTATTTTCACACTGCTATTATGCCAGTAATACTCCCTCACAATTTGGAATGGGCTGTCTTAATGGCAGAAATGAAAAGATCCAACTCCATTTGATCACGAGATTCAGTGGTCCTCAATTCCTCCAGGACCACGTGCCACAATGTTGAAGAGTCTGAGCAAAAGACTAGAAATGCTAACATTCCAACTCATATATATATATATATATATATATATATATATATATTGGAAACTTTCTGAGGCAGGTCTCAGCTCCCCTCTGTATCCTGGGCTGGAGTCAGTGGCCCGATCTCAGCTCACTGCAAAGCTCCACCTCCCGGGTTTTCACATGCATTCTCCTGCCTCAGCCTCCAGTAGCTGGGACTACAGAAGCCATCTCTTGACTAGTTTTTTAGTAGAGACGGGGTTTCACCATGTTAGCCAGGATGGTCTTGATCTCCTGACCTCGTGATCCGCCCGTCTAGGCCTCCCAAAGTGCTGGGATTACAGGCTTGAGCCCAACTCATATTTTATAGAGTGTGATAAATAATGAATAATACATCATATTTTTAAGCCCCTTCAGAATATAAGTCTCTTTAATAAAAGAGAACTATTAATGGAAATACTGGGTTGATTTTTGGAGATTCAAAAGCTCTCCTAAGAAACTGAAACCTATGCTACAAATAGTCTTCTCCAGATTATTAGATGATCCCCTTCACTTTTGATCAAAGTCTCCCTTAATTTTTTACTTTAAAAGATTCTCTTCACTTCTTGATTCATTTTTAAATATTAAAATCGATATTATTCTAAGAAACTAACTCTATCCTCTTCCCCACTTAAACAGTCAGTGCTCCCCACTGCATAGAGGAGAAAGGCGCCGTCACTTCACCTGGCATGCCAGTCTTTCCAGTGGTGCTGTGAAAAATGTATCCCCACCCGCCTTACTCCTATGTTCCCTTCTGTCTAGCCACATCACACAGTCCTCTGTTCTTCCCCAACTCCGGGCCTTTCCTCTACTCTGCCTTTGCTCCTGTTACGCCCTCTGACTAAACCGCCCTCTGACTAAACCACTTTTGATCACGTCCACCTAATCAAACTCCTCAGCTGTCTTCAAAATACCTCCCCCATCGAGGGTGGTGGGGAGGGAGAGCATCAGGAAAAATAGCTAATGCACGCTGGGCTTAATACTTAGGTGATGGATTGGCAGGTGCAGCAAAATACCATGATACACGTTTACCTGTGTAACAAACCTGCACATCCTACACATACACTGGAACTTAAATTAAATTAAATTTAAAATAAATAAATATATATATATATATATATATATATATATATATATATAATCTCCCCTATCACCTCAAAAAAGTCTCCCCCATCATCTCCTCCATAATATTTTCTTCAACTTTCCCAGTAAGTGTATTTCTTTATTTCTTGGTGTTCCCACTGTACCTGTACACAACTACTACTCCAGGCCAGGTATACATGACTATTTTACCTACTTATCTATCTGCCTATGCTAACTGCCACAGATACTAGGTTCAGATGGGAATTATATAAATATAAATTCCACAGAGTCCAAATATATCCCAAAATGACAAAATTGTCTAACAGTGAAACTCCAGCATGAAAAAGAAAAATAGTAGCAGCAGAATAATGTCTATAGCACTAAGTTTTGTGTTTATTTTGTGGTGGCATTCACTCGTTATTTTTTATCATTCCCACTATTGTTCAAGCTTTTCCCTTGTAAAGTAGAATTATCAAAACCCATCTATCACAGTTTAAAAATAGGGAATAGCTGGGGTTTAGTCACAAAACACAACACAGAAATGACTCAGTAAAATGTCAATGAATGACATCAAGGCAGAAATACAGAAAAGATCTCAATGTTTTTTCAAATCCGCATGTTATTTTTAAAGGGAAAGCTACTATTTATGAGCTGTAAATGTATTTCACACATGGAGACAAAGACTAAGTGTTCCAAAGTCAGAGAGTAAGATTCACAACAGAGACTAAAGTGTAACCTACATGACGGTCCAAGGCATGAGGCACTAAGTTTACCCCCAAGAAACTTCTTGAATTCATAAAAAAGTGACATTTTATGAGTAACTATATGTTAAGTAAAAGTAGTCTAGGTTATATTAGTTTGAAAACTCACTACTATACATGTGATTTTTTTTCTACTTTAAGTTTGACTACACATTGGACATAGGATCATGTGATATACAAAAGAAGGTACAGGAAAAATTTTAACTGAGATCAGCTATTCGTGCCAATTCCCATTTCCATGATATCCAGCCTATTACTCTCAGTACAAGTTAGTTCAGCCTCCCCACGTACTGTTAAAAATATGTATATTGCTTCTGGGAGATCTACTGTCCCTTGTAAATTCACATATTAAAGGGTAGCATAGAAGGGAAAGGAATCTATAATAGAGCTGTTTATAGCCAAGTACTAAATCATATGATACAGAAAACAAATGCAGATAGCTTGAAGGGTGGGGGCAAATATATTACCTCTCCTCAATGAGCATTCATAAAATAAAATGGGATCTCCAAGCTGCCAAAATTAAGTGGAAGCTGGGCTACAAGAAAATTAAAGACAGAGGGAAAGAAAGAGAGAGAGAAATACCAACTTAACCTAATCTGAGTAAGTAGTCTAAGTAAATGAGCCTTTAAAAAATGAAATTCCTTTCTAACAATCTCATTATACCAATATATATTGAGAGAGAGAAAATAAAAGCTTTAGAAAGAAAAGGCTGGAAAATCAGGCCTTTTCCAGCTTTTCCAATGATTCCTATTCCTCCTGATTCAGTGCCCAAGCACGTCTTTCTCTGAACTGCCTTGCTATTTTGCCAAAAGAGAAAACTTATTTTCCATCTATGTAAACTCCTAGAAGAGGAGGGAGCAGGAAGACTACTCAATTCAGCCCAAGAAAAATAGGGCCCTTGTGCCTATCTCCAAGTGTCTGGCAGTGGCCCAATTCCCTGCCAACGTTGGTGGTCCAGGCTACAGGCTATGATCTGACCTAGGAATTAGAAGCATTTTGCTAACCTCCCTTCACTGGGTCAACTGGAGAAAATGATACACTTACCAGGCAGGAAGGAAGGGCATGAAGCACATCACATCTAACACCACCCCTTTCCCTGAGCTGGCAGATCCTAGAGAGTCCCTGGAATTTAGCTACAAAGGATTTAGCCTTGCTAAACTCTGTAAAAAGAGGAACAGCTTCAATGCAACGGAGGAAAAAACGGAAAGGGATATCCGGGAGAAGGATGAGGAACTCAAGCTCTGAATCCAAGAAGCCAAATCTGTTGTTATTTACATCAAATGTGAATTAACAAAAGCAATAAAAAGGCATACAAAAGACTAGCAATATATTTAAACTAGCTTTCTGATGAATGAGAATACTACAGCTAAGAGACAGATTGTACAGTAGGAGTGAATGAATTGGAAGGAAGAGTAAAAAGGACAGTAAATTCATTGTTAGGAAGAAGTAAAATCAGACAGGAAAGGTTATAGATTTTGATTCTTCTTTAGCTCTCCACAAAATATGAAAAACCAGCAAAAAGAACACAGTGAACAGAGAAGAATGAAAAAAAAAAAAAAGGAAAATCACTTAGCACATTGTTGTTGCTACGTAGACTCCGTTAACATGAGTGACTTCTTCCCAAACCATTCACATGAACCAAAGTTAACTGAATAGCCACTGGATCCAAAACTATGGTAAAGACTGCAGATACAAGGAGGAACCATACAGAGTCCCTGCCCTAAGGTGGCTTACATTTAGTGAAGAACAGTTGATTAACATATAATTGCAAGTGAGCAAGGTAAGAGGTACATAGAAAGGTCAAACCAAACTTGAGGTACCTGAGATGTCCCAGAAAGTGGCATCTAGGCTGAGACCTAACAGTTGAATCAGGGCCAGCCAGAAGACTAGCTATGGGAGGACATGCTATGTTTTTGAATTGAATAATGGTCATCTTATGTAAACAATGATTTGAATTTGACATACACCTCTTATTGAGTTACCTAAAATCAACCTGTAATCTTGTTCTTTTTATAGTAGACAAGAGAATAGGCTGCTATTAGCAGTGAAGACCTCAATGAAGAATAGGAAATTAAAACATCTTATTTTAAATAATCAAATTACAAATATCTCTTTTTCAATATTTTGACAATTCCCTATGGAACCTACTTGGCAACTGTATTAGTTCATTCTCACACTGCTATAAAAGCATATCTGAGACTGGATAATTTATAAAGAAAAGGGGTTTAGTTGGCTCACAGTTCTGTGAACCGTACAGACTTCTGCTTCTGGGGAGGCCTCAGGAAACTTACAATCATGGCAGGAAGCAAAGGGGAAGCAAGCACATCTTCACATGGCTATCAGGAGAGAGAAAGAATTAAGGAGGAAGTGCCACACACTTTTAAACCATCAGATCTCATGAGAATTCACTCAGGATCATGAGAACAGTAAGGAAGAAATCTACCCCATAATCCAAACACCTCCCACCAGATCCCTCCCCCAACACTGAGAATTACAATTCAACATGAGATTTGGGTGGGGACACAGAGCCAAACCATACCATAAGCTTATTAAGATCTCCCTGATATTTCCTAGCCTGGCAGACTTGCTCTCACCAACCTCTCTTGTAGGGGATAACCAGCAAGTTAACACCTGAACTGTATCTATGATTGGGAGTAGGGCAGATTAGGAAGAAAGAACTAATACTGATACCTACTGTGTGCTTCATGCTTGGTGTGTTATATGTATTATATATTCAATTCTGGCAACAAGCCAGCAAGGCATATACTGATATTCCCATTTTTAAGATTAGGACACAAGACTCAGAAACTTAGAGTGCTTTACCCAAGGTCTTACAGTCAGTCAGTACCAAAGCCAAGACCCAAACCTAGATTTGTCTGATCCCAAAAACTTCCTCAAAGCCATTTAAGCCAGCTGCCTTCTACTTTTGAAAATCTCAGTGATCACTGTACCTGTGCAGTAGCAGCCTCCTCTGTTCTCTCCCTCTTTTTTTATAAGCTTCTTATTTTAAAATCTATGAAGACACATATGTTACTTTGATTAGAGGGCATGGAGGTTCATTTCAAGAGCACCCTAACAATTTAGATATGCACAAATAGGTTAAGAATAGAATAGTTTAGAGAGCATAGCTATAGGATGTATTTTAATGGCAAAACTATATCTGATTTATAACTTAGATTTTAAAAACATTATATGGGTATTGTGGTCTCTAATATTGAAAAGATCCATTTTCTGCATGTTTGGTGTTTTCTGATTACAAAAGTAATACATTTTCGTTATGAAGAGTCTGAAAACTATAGATACACATAAACGAAGTAAAAATTATCCATGATCTCAACATTCAGAATTAGCCTATGTGAACATTTTCATTGGTGTATTTCTATATTCTTAGGTGTGTGTATTGAGATATATGTAATTTTCAACTAAGATAAAAATTGTGAACAATGTTTTGTAAATAAATGTTTTCATTTAACATTATACGGTAAGCATTTCTCTCAACCCCACAGTATTCAAAAACATGATTTTCAATTAATTGAAGGTATCTTATTTTACAGACCCATGCTGCTCAATATGGTAGCCACTAGAGACATGTGATGATTTAAATATATTACTTGGGAGGCCAGGCGCGGTGGCTCACACCTGTAATCCCATCACTTCGGGAGGCCGAGGCGGGCAGATCACGAGCTCAGGAGTTTGAGACCAGCTTGGCTAACCTGGAGAAACCCCTTCTCTACTAAAAATATAAAAATTAGCTGGGTGTGGTGGTGGGCGCCTGTAATCCCAGCTACTCTGGAGACTGAGGCAGGAGAACTGCTTGAACCCAGGAGGCAGAGGTTGCAGTAAGCCGAGATCATGTCACTGCACTCCAGCCTGGGTGACAGAGCAAGACTCCATCTTGAGGGGGGGAAGAAATATATGTGTGTATATACATATACACACACACACACACATATACACACATATATATACACACATATACATACACATATACACACACACATATACACATATATACACATACACACGTATATACACACACATATACATATATTACTAGAATGTGTATTGCTATTGTTCTGTCCGAAACTCCTACCAAGTTACTCTTCTGCAAAAAACAAACTAAAGTGTCTGGTTTTCCTTCAATTTATCCATACTATGAATATCTAAGGGCCACATCAGTGTCCTTTTTTCATCTTTGCACCCCTACATTAGTGGCTGACATACAGTAAACGTTCAATAAGTATTTGCTGAGTTGATCTAAATGTATGCCTATGTGAGACCCACTGGATAATAAGGCCAGACTACAGATGGTGGATTTCTGCATGCTCTGTAAATACATGCACAATAAACAAACAAATCTAGGCTCTCAATTGTAATATAGTATTTAAAAATGCAAAAGAATACTCAAGACAAAAGCTCTATCATTATTTTATACCAAGAGCAGGAAAAGATGTTTCCTAAAGCCTCAAAACTACTAAAGGATTTTAATGTCTAATATGAAAATGATGTATTCTGAATACTCTTCCCATCCACTTTACCAATGCTGCATTCAGGTTATTATAAAACTAGAGAATCAATCCACCTTTATAATGCATTTTTAGAATGTATTAGAATGACAATAATTGTTAACAGCCTACAGATCTATTTCCAGCAGCAGAAAGCATCAACACATGTATGAAAAAAGGTGATTCTGACTCAAAGTCAAATTAGGAAATAAGATACATAGAAGAAATATGGAGATTAGGTCACACCTTCCAATGAAAAAAATATTCATTCCAAAAGTGATGTCATGGGTCAGCATTGAATCCAAGTGTAAGGTTAACATTTTGTCTCACTAGAAAAAAATGAATTTGACCTTGTAATGTTTATATCACACAAAAAATACTGCAGACAGATTTCTTTCTGAAAGCCTTCAGATTGCTTCTTGTCAAACCGTCTGTGTCAGAGATGTGAAATGTGATCTTAACTGGTAGCCATATTTGATGGTGGCAGCACAGAAGACAGGACTGGGAAAGGTTTTAGTGTGGCCTCTTTTCTTTCCTTTTCTTTTCTTTTAATTTGTGTTTGCCACTATTTTTGTTATGTCTGCTCAGAAGAGTGCAGATGTCTTTGAGGGCAGCTTTCAGGCAGAATTGCTTCTTTTTGTAAAACTGTTAACAGTTTTAGATTAAAAATTTAAAAGCAGTAGATTCTGTCTGAACTCAGAAAGGCAAAGTCACCTACCTCAACTTTTGATAAAGCACAGCAACACACTGTAAAGCAACCACAGAACAAAAACTTCCAAACATGACACTGGCAAATAAAAAGCTATCATGATTTTGATGAACGTTAATTATAGTAAAATATATTATTTATCCTTTTAAATATTTACAATGAATTAGGGGAAGGAGAGCATTACAAAGTTTTTAAACAGGCACTAATTAAACAATGAGTTGGGTTTTCTTATACAAAAGTAATATTTTTTAATCTCCAAGAATGTATAATTTCTAACAACTTTAATGGAAATGCCCTGCAGGATAATATTTAAGCAGGTTATACAGACTTTTTCTTCAAAAATCAAAGTATATGCTCCAATGTATTTTTCAAGTTATTTCGTATTGACTTGTAACCTCTATCTTCATTATTTTCCCATAGGCAGAAAGTTTATGCCTTATATTTTGTAAACAAAGGTAAATATACCTTTCAAAGGCCAATCACATGATTCCTCTGACATGGTCAAATATGTAGTAGGTGAGCAGGAGGCTACAGAGAGGCAGCCTGGTGAATAAGGTGGGAAAAGTACAGGGTTTGGGATCTGATAGATGCGGGTTGGAATGTCCAGCCTGTGACTTCCGCCATACCACCTAACTTCTACAAGTCTCCATTTAGTTTCCTCATCAGTGCACTGGGGATGATAATACCTACCTTGACATGTAGTTTTATGGGATAGCCTTTACAGGTATAAAATACGTGTCATAATCAATCGTAACAGTTATTGTTCTATTACCACTCCTGCAATTATAATATTGGCTCTTGTTATGAGAACCTAATTGGTAAAAGCATGTTACAGTCAACAACACAAAATATCTTATTTATTATCTAAGTTAATGTTAAATTAAATATATACAAAGACTAAAAGTGCCGAGGGGCTCAGAAGAGAAAGGAACATTAGGGTGCAAATAATTAGGGATGACTTCAGTGGGAAGGGACTTGATCTTCGCTTTGAAAAATAGGTGGGATTTAGGAAGTTTAGAGGGGCAAGAGGGTGGGTGCACACACGTGAAAGGCATTTTTATGTGAAAATCTCTGGTTACTAAAACCATGTACAGCCCAGACCAAATGTGTCTGTAGGCTGGTTTTGACCCCTGGGCCATAATTTGTGACTCCTAATGTGCAAGAAATACACACATTTGGAGAAAACAAGGAAACTACTCAGGGACTTAGGTGAAGGTAATAGTAAAAATAAGTCCCACTTACTGAACAACTGCTATGTGCCAACTGCCCTCTGTGTCTCAATTTCCTCTTCTGTAAAATGGGGCTAGTAGTTCTTAATTCAGGGAAAACACCTAGAACATTTCCTAATCTTTGTAGGCATTGAAACACTGGCTTTGATTTTCACGCTGCTGCTGCTGCTCCAGTACCAGGCCCTCTGCAAGGCACTTTCCATAAGCAACATCCTCTACTTCTCACGATAATCCTTCAAGCCACATAGCAACAAATTGGAGGCAGTGGTTAGAATAGAATAGAGTTGAACATACAAATGTCGGACCTGGCCAGGCACAGTGGCTCACGCCTGTAATCCCTGCACTTTGGGAGGCTGAGGCAGGTGGATCACCTGAGGTCAGGAGTTCAAGACCAGTCTGGGCAACATGATGAAACCCCGTATCTACTAAAAATACGAAAAATTACCTGGGCGTGGTGGTGTGCACCTGTAATCCTAGCTACTCAGAAGGCTGAGGCGGGAGAATCACTTGAACCCAGGAGGCAGGGGTTGCAGTGATCCGAGATCACGCCACTGCAATCCAGTCTGGGCAACAAGAGTAAAACTCCATCTCAAAAAAAAAAAAAAAAAAAAAAGAATGAAAAATGTTGAACTTGATATGGTAAAAGGAATCACTGATGAACAGCTTTAGGCAGACCAATATTTTTTGAAGATTGGGGTAGCAGGAGCAGGCTAGCTGGGAAGCAAAAGAGCCACTGAGATCCTTGCTGTCCAGGCAATGAGATTCTGAGAGGCACTTTGAGGGTTGTAGAAATGGGGTGGAGAGAAAGGGATTCTGATACAAAAAAAAAAAAAAAAAAAAAAAATGGGCATGACATAATGTCTTTATGATTCACCACCATTTATCAAGTGCTTAAAATGTGCCAAGCAATGTGTTCAACGCTTTTATGCTAATTATATCACTGAATTTTCCCTGCATTACTCTGGGTAGTTACCATTAACATTTGCATCTTGCAGATGAGTAAACTGGGGCTAAAGTTTACATCACTTTTCCATGGTAATACAGCTGGCTAGCAGTGGGGCCAGGATTTGAACTCAGATTTGTCTGACCCCAGAACCAGCCCTCTTGGCCTCTACACTGCCAGTTCTCATATGGCAATATTTACGATGATAAATACACCATCTGGTTGTAAGAATTAATTGATATTGATTTCTTTGTTCTTCAGAATGCATCTCTTTGGTATCTGAGGTTTTACTCTGTACTAGATATTGTCAAGGCATACCCATTTTTAAACAAAGAATGCAAATTCCAATTGCCAGTCATCAATATTTTGAAAAATATAATACTGACAAGACAGTTCTGTCAAGGTATATACATATCTGTGGTGGTTTTCGTGAAAATAAACTTATTCATGAAAATAATTATTGCTCTTCTCCATTGGGTCGAGGTTTGTAATCAGATGGAAAAGAGACTCATATAAAGGCAAAGCAAAAGAAGTTTCTATATGGCAAAATCAAAAAGTTAATTTCATGAAACCAGCTGTTTTAAATGGGGTTGTTTAGAAGGCATTGTTCATATCTATTTAAATAGACCCCAGCCCGACCAAAATGTTAATCTGTCACTTCTAACTGATCCTTTACAAAACCTTAGACCACTGCTTACAAAAGGAATGTAGTTTATTACAGTTGTTGCACTCCAAATGAATATTGATTTCAATCTCAGAATGCTATGAAAGGACTTGCATCAATTACACAGTACATCAGAGTCATAATGCAAGTTACCTAGTTCCAATGATGCACACAGCAAATCAATCATTCACTTTCACACACCTTTGAAGAGACACTAGCCACCAAGAGCTTCCTTTATCTAAACCTTAAAATAATCCATGCAGTGCAAAGTGGTGATAGAAAAGGAAACCATCACTAGTTTTTTTAAAAGCCATAGGCTACTGTCAGAAAGCCATTATAATTACTCCCTTTCAAGTGGGCTGTGTGTTAATACAAATACAAATGAGGGGGTAAAAAAATGAAGCCTTAATGACAGCATTATGAGGGGAGGTTTCTCCTTTACATTATTTATTTATTCAATGGAAAATTATTTGGCAATTATGATAAAGCAACTAGAGGACAATGACTTTCTTTTGAATCACTAATTAAAATGCTGATTGCCCGTGGAGTGAGATGTGCAGTTATGGTCAAACAAGAACTTTCATTGTGCTAAACAGCTTGGGCTGGCCTGACACCTGGGTGGGGAGGCGAGGTATGAATCGAACACACTTCATTACTAAAATCAGACTCATTTTTATTCAGCAAAATTGTAACAGAATGTTATGAATCTGGGCAAGATAATACTGTAGCCAGCAATCTTAAGAGATTAAAAAGAAAGAAAATCCAAGTTCTAAAATGAATAACCTTATGAAGTCTAAGAGTATATTTGATACACATCAAGTAGCTTTTCATGTGAAAGGTTTTTTTTTATAAATTTGCACTTCCTGTGTTCTTAGCTCTCTCTACAAGTTACCTTTATGTGCATACAAACGTCAAAGAAATGTCACCTTCTTAACTCAACATAAATGCTCTTTAAACACAGATGATTTCCCTTCAATAAGGGAAGAAATGTCTTACAATTAATTGTGAAGAGGAAATTGCCTTTCTTGTAACCTAATGAATTCAGAGCTTTAAATTTTACTAACTAAAATCATGGTTTTCCCAATAACACTGAAATACTCATCATTTTTGAAAATGAAAAATATATTTCTTATACTTTCAACTTGTTTACATTCTTAAAAATTCAATTAAATGTATAAAGTTAAAGGAGAGTAGGTGCCTTTAACCAGTAACACTCATCATTAGAAAATGCATTCTTTTCAAAGATTCAGTCTCTCACAGAAGAATAAATTTTTAGATTTAGAAGAGAAATGAGAGCTCATTTACCCCCCACCCAGTTTGGAAATTTCCTCTATTGTATCTCTCAGAAAGTCCTGCCTCTGCCATGACTTGGAGAAGATGATGTTTATCACCCTGAAAAGACCATCCCACTTTAAACGGTTCTGAAGGTCAGCAAAAAAATGCAAAGGTCAAATTGGACTTCCCATCACTTCTACCCTTGGAGCCCATTCTGCCACTGGAGCATCACAAGATAGATCGATCCCTCTTCCAAATGACACCCTTCAAATGTTTTAAGACAGCATTCATGCTTCCTTCAAAGTTTCCACTTTTCCAAATTTATTATCTCTAGTTTTTCCAGCTTGTCCCTTTGTAACTTTGTGTCCACCTCCACAATCCATCCCTCTTAACAAATTTGAGAAAAAGAAAAAGATACATATTCTAGATGTGGTCAAATTATTCAAGAGTAATGGGACCAGTTTCTTTTTTTGTTTGCTTGTTTTTTCTGTTTCTAATTTTTTTTTTTTTTTTTTTTTTTTTTTTTTTGAGACGGAGTCTCACGCTGTCGCCCAGGTTGGAGTGCAGTGGCGCGATCTCGGCTCACTGCAAGCTCCGCCTCCTGGGTTCACGCCATTCTCCTGCCTCAGCCTCCTGAGTAGCTGGGACTACAGGCGCCGGCCACCGCGCCCGGCTAATTTTTTGTATTTTTAGTAGAGACGGGGTTTCACTGTGGTCTCGATGTCCTGACCTTGTGATCCGCCCGCCTCGGCCTCCCAAAGTGCTGGGATTACAGGCGTGAGCCACCGCGCCCGGCCTCTGTTTCTAATTTTTAAAGCCATGACACGACAATGAATCATATTCATTTCACAGTCAACGAAAACATTTAGATCAATTTTATGCAAATGAGTTAATAAAAGTACAAATTTTATGAACTTTACATTTATTGCTCCTAGATTTCATTTTCTTTGTCCATTATTAATCCTAATGAAATCTATTTCTGTCCACTTGATGTTATTTAATCTCTCTAAGGCTTAGTTTTTTCATGTATAAAACATTTAGTACAGTAAATTCTAAATAAGCACTAGCTACCATTTAGGGAATATTTCACAAATGAAAAAACTAAGGCACAGAGAGGTTCAGTAATTTTCTCAAGGTCACTCAGCTAATGACAGGGCCAGGCTTTAAGTTTAGACCACCCTTAACTCCCACACCATCAATGACCATTCCTCTTAATTTTCTGACTTGTAAAACATGAACAAATGGGACTGTGATAAACTGTTGAACAGAACCATATTGAAGTAGCATCTCTTTAAAGACCAGACTTCTATTTGATTAATTTATCTCTGGGAGATCATTTGCTCAAAAACCCATAAATCCCTCACCATACAATACATGTATTCACAAAATGCCCACAACCAGAAAATAATTTCTCATTTCTCAGTGACTTGCATAAACTGAGATACACTATGCCCTGGGATTTTTTCTACTCTAGGTTCAGTAATCATTTTTTAAAAAAGGAAATGAGGTTAGCTTGGCATCCTGGCTGGCATCTAATGACTACTGTCTTTTCTCAAGAGCATCAATTCATCCATTTAGTAGTTCCCATCACAGAATATGTCTAATTTTAGGCATCCATTTGTTTCAAAATATCAGGAAATTGGCTCATCTCTCCTCTTTTCTGGATTTTCCAAAGTTTTCCAAGAGTGATTCCACAATCCCAGCTGAAAATTCCATTAGTGCCATGAGATGAATTTATAGCGATTTAAGGCAGCTAGGAGCTCATTTAGAATCTCTACACTTACTTGAGGTTTTCAGGTTCTTTTAGTTACGGTTGTGCTGCCCTTTCTAATTTGAAAAACCATTATCCTTTACAGAGAAAACAGAAATTAAATAGAATTTAGTAGTGTTTCTTTCTCTGTAGTCATCTTTTAACATTATACCATCTGTTCCAAACAATGCAAATCGGCAAATATTTATGAAACGCCTGGAATGTGCAAATATTTTTTATGAGAATGAAAGGAACACAAAGATGACACAGTGTGCTTAAAAATTAGGAAGGAGGTGGGGCAGAAGGCTGCAAGGGGAGTTACAGAGAAATAAATGGTTAAGTATTTTGTAAAAGAGAAATGAACACACAGGAGAACAAAAAAAAAAAAACTGCTACAGGATCCCATAGAGAAGGTGCCAATTAAGCAATGGGTTAGGTCTTTTTTTTTTTTTTTTTTTTTTGTTTCCATACACAACTTTAAATCTTTTTTCATGGTTCTATATTTTACATGTGTACTCTGAAAACTGGTGTGTGATGCTTTAGACAACCACTCTCCTTTTCTTTTGTTTTCAATTATTGTCAGAATTTTATTATTAGAGCCTACCACATCCACATGCCATCACTCAATCACCTTTTCATTCATTCGCTCATTTATTCCATGAATATTGCTATGTCCACTAAATACCACAGTCTTTTACAGTCTTAAGTCATGGAATTACACATACCACATTTTTAGATTATCTACCATGAGCCAAGTGCTACAGAGCCACTAGCTCTATATTTAAGGGGCAAAAAAAATTTTCATTTGTATTGTTTAAAAATCTGCTGCGTAAATTCTCAGTTACAGTTCTAGCTATATACAGTCTTCACTTGACCAACAAATTCTCCCTTAATTTAGAATTAAGTTGAGAGTATTCAATTATTCCATTGTTTCCTCAATCATTTGAGAGATTGTTTTTTAGGGCAAAGCATCAATTTTTCAGATTTTGGGAGACAATCTGTAGAGATGAAATTCCCCGACATTACTATACCTACATGATTGACAGTTTTACAATCCCAACAATTAAAGCATTATTGATTTCAAAAAGTAGCCAAAAACTACTCTTTTCAATTATTTTATCCATACCCAAGTACTTTCTACTCAAATATCTTTTGATATTTCTGGGATTTAAAAATATTACTTAAATACTATTTATATTGTCAAAGTAATAGATGTTTACTGTTGAAACATTTAAAACTATAAAGAAGCAGAAAAACAATTACCCACAATTTTACTGCCTGTAGGTAATTTCTTTAGCATTTTAGTGTATTTCCTTCTTGAGAATATGTAGGGGTGTGTATATGAATACACACACTTGTCTGTGTATGTATATATATTCTGTGTGTGTATATATGTGTGAGTAATGCATGTGCATCTATAATACATAGTGGGTCCTCTGCATTTTTTAAATCTGCTTCTTGCAAAGAGAAAGGTTAGTCCTTACATTGTAAGTCCTTCCCCTTAATCCTTGGGACAAGATTGGCTCACACTCCTTATGCTGTAATTTAGTTTTCTGCTTAAAACCTCTACTTTATACTCAGCATACAGATATCTGACGGTATTAATTCCATCCCCATTATTACTATGGTTTCCAGAGAATTTTCAGGACCTTCATTCACCCCTCCTTTTTGTTAGTCAGTTATTAATTTTAAGTTTTGCTTAGTTTTATTTTCTTCTCTTTACTAGCCCAAAATTTCAATTTAAAATCCTCTTGGTCCTAACAACAAGCCACCTATGAAGGTCATTCTTCCCAGTCCTGAAAACTTGAAAAACAGAAGAAGACAGTTCGTCTCAAACCTTGTAAGTTAGAATCTAGAACTTTAGAGATACATTCTCAGGCCTTTCTAACCATCTCACTCCTAAATACATTGATCAGCAGAAGTGGTAGCACCCCTGGCTTCAAAGAGATTTAACAGACCAGTCATTAATTCTCATATTCTCACTCCAAAAATGTAGTCTATATTTCATAAAGCCATTTCTTATCTACATACAACCTCCTGCCACTTCCCAAGAGAGACTACTGCCAGTATCTGGAGTGTACCGAGTAAGAGTCCTCTGCAGCTCAGCACCTGTGAATACTCCTCACTGCTGGGCACAGTACAGGGCAGTGCTTCCTCTGAAGGTCCGGCTCATGCTCCAAGGGAGTCTCCCATACCTGCTGTGCAGCTCTGGTAAGGCAGAGGTACCTCTTCTCTTTCCATGTGGAATCAAGTTCCTATGCTCACCAACCTCTTGATGTTGGTTTACAATTTCCTGTTGATGTTCTTTTCTTCTTGGAATGTTTATTCCATTCATTTTGCCCTCATCAAAAAATAATCTAAGAAGTAATATTATTTACTTCTTACAGGTACCTAAAACAAGCAAACCTTCTCTTTCCACAGTTCGACAAATTTATTTACTAAAAAGAATAAATATGACTTGTTATTTTAATATACTAAGTTTTCATGATGTGTCATTTAGTCATTTACGATGTCATATATCACATTTCAAAGACTACATTAATAATCATTTTCATAAAAGGATGTGATCATTATCTGAAGATTAGTTCAAATGAATGGTATAATATTTTATTACAATTGTGGCATTTGAGTAGCTTATTTTATATTGAGGATACTAATTAGACATGTATCTCTACAACTTTAGCAGGAACAAAAAACAAATTTATATTTCTCTACAATTATTTATATATTTTTCATACTAAAAGCATATTATGAAATAGAATCCTTGAACAAATAGTATACTCAATAAATAAACAATTCCTTTCAATATCTGGGTCTCTGCCATAAAAATGCATCTTAGCATCCTCCCCAAATAACGTGACAAAGTAACATTTTAATATTAACTAAAAATTAACATATTTTTCTTTGCCTTTTCTAAACAGATTATGGGAATAATTTTTTAAATATGCTTTTCTGATTTGAGTAATACCTTATGGGAAGTAAGGAGTAAGGTCAACTCTACTGATCCTGCACTGAAGATGTTTTAGATTAAATTTTTTTTGTTGTTCACTTGGACATATATAGAAAAGTGGAAATAGTTTTATTTCTTTTTTCAGCTTATTTTATTGCGATATTTCCATGTTGTTACTGACATGAAAAGAAAATGACAAAAATTCTGGAGAGCAGTTTGACAATATTTATCCAAATTTAAATGCATATTCCACCTCTCTAAATTTATCCTAACAATTCTAGTAACTGACACATACACAGATGCAAAAAGATATCCACATCATTGTTTATAAAAACAAAATATTGAAATCAGGTTAAACATTCATTAATAAAGAACTGCTTACATAAAATAATACGCAGTTAAATAGTGCGCAACTATAGAAAATGTTGATGTAAAGATTTTTAAAATACATTATTAATTTTTTAAAATCATAGTAAGATCAACATGTATAGTAAAATATATTTTAAATGCATGGATGTATACAAAGTTTATAAGATTATCACCAAATTTTTTTAAATGTTTATATTTCTGTGAAGTGGGATGACAGGTTTTTGTCTTTAAATTTCTGTACACTGTGTGGCATACAATAAGTATGTATTACATTTAAAATCAAAAAAGGGAGACAGTAGAACTATCCAAAATGTAAATTTTCCTTTAAATTCATTATCTTAAATTAATTAAAATGAGCCAAAACACATGATTCTAAATTCCATGTAAGACTTTTTCTTTTAATAGAAATGCTAAGTCTGGATCATTTTAAAACATTTATAAGAGAATCTGCCATAAACCTTTAATAACTAGAAAAATAGACAAGACAACCTCTAGGGATAAAGAGCTCCATGTATTTATAAAATAACAGCCAACATTCTCATTTGTTGTATGATGAAACCATCTAATCTAATCTGCATGTATTCTTTGGGTATGGAGAAACTGAGTGAAGAATACAATACTTTTTCTGACTTATTTCACTCATTGAATCAGTATATCTTATTAGCAAGCAGACAAAGGTCCAGTGGAGTTGACTGAATTTGCTATCCCACAAGGGTATGGACAATTTTCAGTCAGAAAACCCATCTATTCCCACTGCTTTCTCAGTTCCCAAGAACACTCAAATTCCACTAATCGTGATACTGATCAACAAATCTGAACAGTGAATTCTCTTTCATGCTTTGCCACTGTTTATATATAAACATGTTAATCAAAAGATATGACTTTGGGCCAGGCGCAGTGGCTCACGCCTGTAATCCTAGCACTTTGGGAGGCCAAGGCGGGTGGATTACCTGAGCTCAGGAGTTCAAGACCAGCCTGGGGAACACGGTGAAACCTCATCTCTACTAAAAATACAAAAAATTAGCCAGGCATGGTGGTGGGCACCTGTAATCCCAGCTACTTGGGAGGCTGAAGCAGGAGAATCTCTTGAACCCGGGAGGCGGAGGTTGCAGTGAGCCGAGATTGCGCAACTGTACTCCAGCCTGGGCGAGAGAGCAAGACTCCATCTCAAAAAAAAAAAAAAAACCAATATGACTTTGAGACCAAAAACATTATATACTTTTCCTGATACCATTTAGTTTGAAGATTCTCAGAGGGTCTAAATCTGAAAAGTGTATCTCTAAGTTAAAAGACAGAAAACAAAAAACATGGTTCCTGCTATTTAGCAAGTTAATAGTTCTCTTTAAACTTTGGTTACATGCACCAATACATGCCTTCATTGCAATAATCAGCCAACATTAGAAATTGAATATTTGAAGTAGATAGCAACTAAAAACTTTGTTTTGTGCAAGTAGGGGTCTCAATTCTCTTCCGCTCTACACCCCTACCACTTGAGAAAAAATGTTAAAACCTATGGTAAGTGTGATAAAACTCACAGTGCTCTTATATCATTAGTGAAATTATAAGGGATAGGGCAAGGCTGTTTTTAATTGTTCTGTGCAGAGGCCTGGATGCTGGAGGGAGGACGCAGGTTGGAGAGAGGAAGGCCAGTAAAGGCAGCCACAGCCCCAGGTCTCACTCAACCTGAGAAGCACCACTTCTATCTGTTCTACATGCTGGGCTCCTGCGTACGATTTTATTTGGAGAAACGGGCCTACTGCTAAGGGGGGAAAGGAAGAAGATGAAAAAAGAAAGGAAAGAAAAAACCTTTGAGGTAAAAAAGCACATGAACCCTGGCCTTTCTAACTGAGAAACCTGAATTTTTTATTCATGTCTGCCACAAACCAAGAGTACACCTTGGGCAGGCCATCTCAATTCTCACAGCCTGCAATTAGAAGCAACACTGACGTGGAGAAAAAGGCACCAAAAGCAAAAACAAGGAAGGGAAGGAAAGAACATATCTGGTTTATAATTAAATTATTTTCTAAGCATAAGTAGGACATAAAAGACTAAAGGCAATGGAAAAACAAGTAGGAAAAGCAGGACTCTGCTTTAGAAATTGCTGATTTCTCATGAATTACAGCAGGTCCTCTAACAATGTCATTTTGTTCAACCTCATTTCCTTATAACATTGATGAGGAGGGAAAAAAAAAAACTGATTTCTAGCCAGAGCCACTGTCTATGTGGAGTTTGCAATGTTCTCCACAGGTCTTTGTGGGTTTTCTCCAGGTTCTCTGATTTCCTTCCATATCCCAAGGCTATGCACATTAAGTGACCTGCTGGTACGTCTACATTGTCTCAGTCTGAGTGAGTGTGGGTGTGTGAATGTGCCCTGTGATGGGATCATGTCCTCTCCAGGGCTGATCCCCACATTGTACCCTGAGCGGAGCTGCCAGGATAGGCTCTGGCTACTCATAACCCTGAATTTGAATAAGCGGGTTAGGAAATGAATGGATACAAATTATTGTCAAATAAAAATTAAAAAGTATACAAATGCATGGCGAAAAATGATGCAGTATAAAAGTGCTCACTGTGCCATCATATCGGTTATTGTTTGTTTTTGAACTCCATGACGGTTCAAAGTGCTTATTACAATTTTCACTTTTGCAAACATCTATTCCTCGATTTAACCCACCACCACAGTAACTACCATTACTCACATATTCAACAAAAGTTGCATAAATAATTATTAGTCTTTCTTAAATGTATTTAGAGCTCACATCTATGTCAATGTTTTTCTTTCTTTTTTTTTTTTTTTTTTTTTTTGAGACAGGGTCTGGCTCTATCACTCACCCAAGCTGGAGTACAGTGGCATGATCCTGGCTCACTGCAGCATCGCAGCATCAAACTCCTGAACACAAGCAATCCCCCCACTTCAGCCTCCCAAGTAGCTGGGACTACAGGTGCATGCCAGTACTCCCAGTTACTCTTTTTTTTTTTTTTTTTTTTTTTGCCCAGGCTGGTCTTGAAAGTGCTGATCCCAAGTGATTCTCCCTCCTTGGCCTCCCAAAGCACTGAAATTATAGGCATGAGCCACTATGCCCAACCTACTTCAATGTTTAATATTAGAAGAGCTTGCAGTCTTTATTTAGAAGCTTGGTGATGTTTCTGCAACCAGAAATATCTCGTAGGAACTTAATTCTTATCATATCAATTAGCCTATGGTAAAATTGTTATCATTATATATCATTTTCCTTACAGCTTCCAAGAATGTATCAATGACATTAAGTGAGGGCTTATTGTATTTGTAAGTATGTACCTTCTTAAATAGATTGGCTCAAAGTTAGTCTGAAGGAGATCTGTCTTGTCCACTTCTCACTTTGACTACTGAAACTATAAACATTGGTACTTTTAGAATGCTACTGCCAAACATAATAGGTATGCAGTTACATTTCAATGAAAAAGAGGATCTCTCACAACCTATCCCCCTGGTTATGACCCACATCTGTAGGGACATTCTCCACCCTGGAAGTAAACAGAGAGGTTCATGCTAACCATGCAACATCTCCTTCATCCAGAGTTTAGGGTATAGCCAGTAGAATAAATGTTGAGGCAATTAATTAAACTGGCTGTTTGATGAGATGATAACATTTTATTTATTGGACTCTAAAATTTGATTGAATGTCTACTGTTTGCCTGACACTGTTCCATGCATTATCTCATTGTCTCATCCAATCCACACAGTACAATTATTAGCCCCATTCTCTGAGGAAGTAACTGAATCGTGGAATGAATGCAATGAATCTTAAAGATTACACTGTCCAGTGCCTTTATTTTATGGTGGACGAAAATAAGGCAAGGGGTTACTTAGTGTCAGAACCAGCACTAGACTATGGTTGTCCTCTGCGCCTGCTTGATCTTGGAGGTTTGGGGCTCTGGAGTTAGAAAGTATTTACATACCTGCTTTGGCACTCACCAGCCATGTGTTCCTGGGCCCGTTATGTGATCTCTCTAAACCTTGGTTCCTCACCTTTATAATGAAGAAAAAGCGGTACTATGGTCTTGGACTTAGTGAGACGGAAAAGATAAGGGTGTGAAACACTTAGCATCTTGCCTGGCATAAAACTCTCGGTGAAAAAACAAGACTCTAGTACGACTCCTACCACTATTTATGCTACTGCTCATGCTTCCATTACACCAGCACCAGCATTAATGTCAATATTGTTACCACTGTCATCATTACTACATTAGGCTCTTCTTCCAAATAGATGCCTAAAGATGCTCTCTGCCTCACCATCATTGACTGCAATCACTCTCCCTCCTGAAATCAGCCTTTCCATCTCCCCGTATCAATCCAAACTTTGCACTGAGGCCCAAATCAAGACACGATTCTCTCAAGAAGCTGACCCTCAACTGTTAGAGCCCACATCGGTCCCCTAATCTGCTTTCCATATTACTGGATGCTTGCATTGGTGTTTAAAACTGTGATGTCTTTTGGTTTTGTTTAATTTCTTCTTATTCCCCAGTGAGGTGGCTTGCTCTTCCAGGAAAGAAGCTGTCATTCACATTTCTTTTATTATCATTTACTTTTTCTAATACAGTGAGGAGCTCATAGTCAGCCCTCAAGAAATACTTACTAGATTGAAAATAGAGTCTCTTCTCAACCTATAAACAAGATTCTTTTTACGTTGTTATCCAGTCTGGGTCTGGACTCACATACTATACTATCCTATAACAGTCACATATTAAAACAATGTGATGCTAAATTAAGGTACACTGGCATCAGATCCTCACAGATTTCACTTGAGAAGGTAGCATGTTGCAAAATAAGTTTCCCTATCAAAATGTGACCCAAGCACAGGTATAAATTCCTAAGGCCAGACTGACCATAACACTGACATACAGCTCATAAATTGCTGACCACAGTGGTCAGTCTATTACCTTTGCTAAGTTATTGAGTTTCTCAAATTTCATAATGTTCAAAGATTTTCTGTACATCCAAGGCCTACGCAATAAATAAATCGCATGCCCATTCTGTGGGAGGTAGAATTCTTACCTAACGTTCATTTCTTATATTTCCTATAAAACCCTCAAAATTACAAAGACTATAACTTTCATGTGCTACAATTTTAAACTTAAAAATTATAAGTGCTCATTCTTTATACTCTTTCAGAATGTGAATGTCTGTCTAGCTTTTGTGTATGCGTCATTCTCTAGTGTCTTTTTAAATTTCGTGATTTCACGTTCTCTTTGACTTTTGACTAACACTCCTACAACCAGTCTCTGCTCAGAGATAATCACTGTTATCAAGTTGGCATGTACTCCCCTATAGCTTCTTTATATAAATTCACAAATATATATTTTTACCTATAGAAAATATACTGTATTCTTTTGTGACTTTTTTGTTTAGCATAAACAGTGTTGTATTGCGTATGTCACTCTATAACTTGCTTTTTTATCCCCCAAGAAATGGTGCTGGGGATAAATTTCCTTGTCAGTAAAATAACACATGTAGTTCATCTTTTTTTACCCATGCAGATTTCCACAATTTGTTTAACCAGTTCTCCATCAATGAACATTTAGGCTGTTTCTCTTTCTTGCTTTTATAAATAATGTTGCAGTAATAGTCTCTGCTAGTGTTTCTCTATCATTCTTACCATTTTATTAGGAATTATTTTAATTAAGTATACATCCTAATTACATACAATTCCTTGGTAAACAATATGATATAGGATTTTTTTTTCTTTCTTCTTTAACTGGAATAAATTTAAACTATGGCTTTCATCTATGTTAATATTAAATTTAGAGCTCTATCCTCACACCAGAACAGGAGTTGGCAACCTTGGCCAATAGGCTAATCTCACTCATTGCCTGTTTTTAGAAATAAAGTTTTACTGGAACAGAGCCACACTCATTCTTTTCCATATTGTCTTTGACTACTCAGAGCTAAGTGGATGTGACAGAGACCATATGGCCCTCAAAGCCAGAAATATTTACTATCTGTCCCCTTTCCAAAATATTAATACTTTTCCAACCCCTATACTAGAACATGAAACATTCTTCCTCTGACATTTTTCTTTTGTTTGTACAAAGTGTAAGTTAAAGGGTCAGTATTTTTATATTTTAAGTGTAAAGCATGTAGTAGCGCTTGCTTCTAAAAACCAAACAAAAATTCCGCATCTGCAGAACAAAACAATATCTCTTTTGAATTCCACAACTGAAACTATGCAGTATAAAGCCATATCTGCTTTGGATCCTTCATAACTTTTGAAAATACTTAGTAATTTAATTAAATTTGAAATTTCCCTTTGAAATAGGAAGTTATCCCTCAGCCTGACTGCTGATTTAGGTCACCATTTTGAAAATATATATATACATTTTTTTAAAATGATGTACCTGCTATAGCCTAATAGTATTTCATAATATTTGAGACATGGAACAAAATTACAGAATTAGGCAACGAGGGAGCTAAGTTAAGTGACTCGTGCCTCTAGGCTTCCCTGCACCTTGTGGCATCTGGGATGTTTGTGCCAGGTGCTACTAAGACCCTTCCCAGTCCTCACATTCTGTGGCTCCTATAATCCACACTTAAAAAGGGGTACTTATAGTAGGAACCTTGTTTATTTAAATTAACACTTAAAATTATGACAAATTCACTGACAAGCTCTATTATCAAATATTGCCACTGACTGTGACATCTACGTTAAAGTTGGAAAATGGTGCTAACAGATAACAAAAAAGTCATAATTTAAGCTTACTCTATGTTCATGTACAATAAACTAATGTTTACAAAATTAATTACTAATAGATTCTACACTTATTTAAAATAATACACGGAGACCCAAAACATGCATAGATGAATTTGCTCCTATTAGAATATTATAAATGTTCTGATTCTTTTAAACTTGGCTTGCCAGGTTGTGTTATGCTTGTAGGGAAAAGGAAGAATGCTTCCAGCCATTGCCCGACATAAATGTTTTTTCCAACATTTCTCATTATGAAACATTATGGAAGGTATAAAGAGGGTCCCAACAGTTATATAAAGCAATGAATTCCCATTTTGTTCTCCCCTACCAAGAGAAAGAATAGAGAAATGAGTCCACCCATTACGTTTGGTCAAAAATAATGGTAATAATATCATTTATCAATTATTTACTGATTGACAGTTGGCAGACTTTTTAAACTTTTTAGATGCGTTTAGTGACCAGATTGCTTAGTCTCTTAGAAGACCAGGCTGTGGGCCAGGCGCGGTGGCTCACGCCTGTAATTCTAGCACTTCAGGAGGTCGAGGTGTGTGGATCATGAGGTCAGGAGATCGAGACCATCCTGGCTAACACAGTGAAACCCCGTCTCTACTAAAAATACAAAAAAATTAGCCAGGCACCTGTAGTCCCAGCTACTCGGGAGGCTGAGGCAGGAGAATGGCATGAACCCGGGAGGCGGAGCTTGCAGTGAGCCCAGATTGCGCCACTGCACTCCAGCCTGGGTGACAGAGCGAGACTCTGTCTCAAAAAAAAAAAAAAAACAGAAAAAAACAACACAAAAAACCCACCAGGCTGTGATAACCCATAGCTTCCCCTCCCCCTGCCAATTACTCACCAAAAAATTAGCACGATAATTTGTTGGTAGTGCTGTAGTTGTGTGGAAAGAATATGGAAGAGGGGTGGAGAAATAAACGCTTTTCTCTATCAAAGTCTTAAGTCCAGGGTGGAAGCAGGACCTAGTTTGCCCAGGACAGCCAGCTTTACACCAGGTTGTCCTAGTGTTATGATGAATAGCCCCCACTTTCCCCTCAAAATGTCCCAGGCAGAACCACAAATGATGTGATCACTCTCTCTAGGCCCAGCCTTTCTCCCTTCAGCTTTGCCTCCTCTAGTGCCTCCTCTTTATCTTTTCCTTGAGAGTCCTGATTAGGAAGGTTCTGAAGCAAGAAGCAGCACGGTTTGGAAAAATCAATAGAGCCGGAGACAAGTAGGCTCCAGAGATCCAGAGAGCAAGAGGAGATGAAGGAAGTGGTCAATGTGCCGAGTCAGGGGAGGAGGCCGAGGTCAATGTCAATGGCTCCCTGCCTTCTGGTCAGCCAGCTGGCTCACGGGGAGGGAGTTACATGCTTCCAAGTTTGGCTGTTGAGGTTTAAGTGTTAGGGGCAGAGTTTCCGTGGAAGGATCGTTGTCATAATCATAAGGACACAGGTCAGTATCATGAGGACAGGTTATAGGAAAAACTCAAAAGAATATCCTTGTTCAAAGGTCTAAAGTGAGACTGAAGACTCGCAAGTGCTATCATGAAAGCTGACATTTAAAAAAATGAGGAAAGCTCTCTGAATCCTTAGGACCCAACCACCAAGTAATGTCCAAGGAACAGTAGCTTTAATTAACAACTTTGAGACTTCCACTGCCTGTAAATTTGGAACAACTCCCCTCTTCAACCCCAGTTTGCCTCTAAAGGGTTTCCTCTATTTGCCAGCACAGATTATTTCAGAGTGAGTTTCCTCTAGAAGGACGCCTTCCCTAGGTGGAAAATGTCGGCTGCTTGGGGTTCCAGCTGTCTCAGGGACTGGGGACCCAACTCTCAAGCCCACCTCTCAGATTGTTAGCTGAGTACTGGGCAGCTGAAGGACTGTGACATGATGTGACTTGTGCTCCCAAGAAACTACATAGACGCACTAAGTAATCACAGAATAACAATGTAGTCATGTGCCACATGACATTTTCAGTCAAAGGCAGAGCACATATATGTAAATGGTCCTCTAAGATTATAATGGGGTTGAAAAAAATTTCTATCACCTAGTGTCGGTGTAGCTATCATCATACCACGTTACTCACATGTTTATGGTGATGATGGTGTAAACCAAGCTTGTCCAACCCTTGGTCCATATAATATTTGATATATGCATAGTCTGTAATATTTGATAATGATAATAAATGACTAAGTTACTGGTTTAGGCATTTCTTATACTATATTTCTCTTAATTATTTTAGAGTGTACTCCATCTACTCACAAAAAAAGGTTAACTATAAAACAGCCTCAGGCAGGTCCTTCAGGAGGTATCCAAAAGAAGACACTGCTATCATAGGAGATGACAGCTCCAAGCATGTTATTACCCCTGAAGACCTTCCAGTGGGACAAGATGTGAAGGGGGAAGACGGTGATATTAGTGACCTTGATACTGTATAGTCCTAGGCTAATGTGAGGGTTTTTGTCTTAGTTTTTAGTAAAAGAGTTTTAACACTAAAAAAAAAACTTTTTACAATAGAAAAAAGCTTATGGAATGCAGGTAAAGAAAATATATTTTTATATATCTGTACAATGTATTTATGTTTTAAGCTGTTATTACAAAAGAGTCAAAAAGTCTTTAAAAATCAAAAGTTTATAAAGTAAAATAGTTATAGTAAACTAAAGTTATTATTGAAGAAAAATATTTTAAAAATAAATTTAGTGTAGCCTAAGTGAACAGTGTGTTTATGAAGTCTAGAGTAGTGTACAATAACACCCTAGGCCTTCACATTCACTCACCACTCACTCACTGACTCACCCAGGGCAACTTCTAGTCCTGCAAGCTCCATTCACAGTAAGTGCCCTATACAGGGGTACCATTTCTCATCTTTTTTCTATATTTTTACTGGACCTTTTCTATGTTTAGATACACAAATACTTATCATTGTGTTACAACTGCCTACAATATTCAGTACAATAACATGATGTACAGTTTTGTAGGCTTTGAGAAATAGGTTACACTATATAGCCTACTGTGTAGCAGGCTGTATCACCTAGGTTTGTGTAAATGTACTCTATGATGTTCGCACAATGACAAAGTAGCCTAATGACACATTTCTTAAAATGTATCCTCGTGATTAAGCAACACACACTGTACTAAAAATTATTATCATAGTTGTTGCATAGCTAATATCTGAGTGCTCTCTACATGTCAGGCTCTGTTCTAAATGCTTCACACTAACTATTAATAGTTCATTTAATCTTAACACACCCCTAATAATGACGGCATAACTCCCATTTTACAGATTAGAAAACTGCGGTTAACTAATTTGCCCTAAGTCACATGTTAATAGGTGCTATAACCAGGATTCAAATCAGTGTAACGAGACTCCAGACCCTACCCACTCAACCACTTTACCACAATACCTTTCTTATATCAAACTTTTCTGAAATTCCAGGGTAAGTATGGTCTTAGAACCAGTTTTGATGCTCAACTTTAAAAGACTAGAATATCAAACTGCCTTAACCCAAAATAAGTCCAGGAAATCACACATACTATTCTTGAATTTCTCCCTTGAAAATTAAAATTAAAACGTAAAGGACAATGCTTTGTACTTTCCCCTATTCCTATGAATCACATAACAATCTTAAATCATTCAACTGTTGCAAAGCTTACACTGTGAAAATCTTACTTGGATTTCTTCTAAACCAAAATAACCTTCCAAAATATTCAGGGAAGATAACTCATGATGGTGTTATAGTCCTTTCTGAATGCTTCATTTAGACACCCACCAGAGATCCCTGCATGGACACAGAAAAAAAAAATCTTAAACTGTCTCTATTTGATCGTGCTTGCCTAGGGCATTAAGTCCAATCCACCATGTCTCACCTCAGTAACTCAACACAGACTAGAAAATTCTTACAGTCAGCTTTCCCAAGGGATTTGTTAAGTTTCACATGCATTTAGTTGTGCAGTTGGCCTGCTTAAATTGATAAACTTGTAGCTAAATTCTTTCTGCAGCAATGGGCTGTTGGGCTTTTTTTTTTTTTTTTTTTTTAATCAACAAGAGAGTAAATACTGCAAAAGAAGCTGTTACTGTGTGTTAGTGTTACCCATTAGTTTTTAGCATAATTGAGCTTACATTCCAATTTCTCAGTAACTGATAAGTATTCATTTTTTGGATGCAGTTAAAGGGTGAAAGGGATTAAAAAGGGCTAACACTGAAATATAATTATAACAGAAAGGTGAGGAAATGTTTGTCTTCAATTCTGCAAAAAATAAAAGAAACAAAAATTATGAATGAAATCATCATTTGTATTAAAACTCTCAAGTTGCTATGATGCATGCCTAGACAGGGAGACTCTCAATGATCTGCCCCATGGAGATGCTCTAGCCTAACCCACGCAATAATATGCAGAGAGCGTGAATGACTTCCCCAAGGTCACAAACCCCAACAACAACAAAGTTGGGATTAGATCACTGGTCTCCTAACTCTGCAATTAGAGCTCTTTCAAACATACCATCCTACCTGTAGAACATCTGCATCTGAAATCCTGTTTCATCCTAAACCTGAACATCTATTAAATCAACACATTACAGTCATTCAAATCATTATTCATTCCCAATTTGTTACTATCAATACTACAGTTATCAGAATTTGTGGAAGCCACCTATTTCTTTCAGTCTCCAGGTATCAGTAAGTCCTATCATTTACTTGTATATCCTATGTTTCACAACTCAAAAGCCTATCAGAAATCTCTGGCTTCAGACTTCCACCTTCTCTAATTCTGTAGGGCACAGGGCCACTTCGCTGTCTGAAAAAAAGCAGGCTCCTTGATTTGACTCCATCTCTAACATATTGTATTTGTTTATTTGCAACTTGACAGGATCCTACAAACAACCATAAGAATTCCCTTCCCCAAATAATTTTTGATTCCTGTTCTCAAAAGCCATCAATGGCTCCCAACTGCCTCTTGAATCAAATGAAAACTCCTATCCAAATCTCTACACCTAAGTGTCTTCATCGCCATCCAATACATTTATTCAGCAAGTATTTGTTGAGTAATCATTGTGTGCCTAGTTACATGCTAGGCTCTGTGGGAAATTATGAGATATATGACATAGTCCCTGCTCTTATGGATCTTAACTATCAATGTGAAGAAACAAAACATGCACACAAACATTTTTATAGCAAAACAAGGCTAGATAAGTCTAAGTACCCAGAGAAGTGAGTGAAACACACAAGTGAAATATTACTGGAAGACAATGTGTTTATGTGCAAGGTTTCATGAGTTATACATGACATGAGCTGAGACTTGCTCCAGAAATGTACAAAACTGTACATTCTCCAGGGTCAGAATTAGCATCCTCTAAATTCAGAGACTGGGTCAGAATTAGCATCCTCTACATTCAGAGACTGCTGTGACCACTCTGCCTGGAGTAGAGCCTTCCTGTGATTAGTTGTCAGAAATGAGGGCAGGAAGGAGGTGAGGCAAAGGAACAGTGATTCTTTAGACACAGGCTGAGGAATCTGGAGTTCGTCCTCACACAAAAGGGAGGAAAAGAGATTACTAAATGAGAATGGAACAAGAAGAAAATGATTATTTATGTAGCAGCAATATTCGGGCTAGAGTTCTAGGTAGGGACTTACTATACCAACACCATCATTAGGAGATAAGGTCACTATCACGAGTGTGCGCAGATGGAAGAAGAAAAGAAAGAACAGGCTGAAGAGGTATCCTGAAGGAACACTGCTAACCATAACTGCAAAGTACATGCCAAGATAATAAAAGAATGAAGAGACTGTTGATAAAAAATAATGGATAATGAAGCCAGGAAAGGAGAGAGTGGTGAGTGTGAGGTGACAGCAGGGCACGTAAGCTCCGTAGGAAAATTGGAGACTCAGATCACCTAAATTTCAGGTGAAAAAGAAGGACGTGCTCTAGATTCATAAGATACTAGCAAAAAAGTGATGGCAAGAGATGTGTCCCCCAAAGCCCATGTCTTTTTCCTCAGAGGCACCCAACTACATTACCTTTCCCGGGCTCTTGAATGGAGGTGGGGACACAAAACAGAGTTCTGGTCAGTAGAACGTGGGTAGCCAAGCCCCACATATACCTCCCACGGATTATCCTCCATTTTCTGTCCATTTCACCAGCTGGATGAAGGAGGTTCCTAGAACCTACAGGAAGACTCCCAGAACCTAGAATGTAGCTATTACAAACCTGCATCCCTAGATAACTGCGTAGAATAGAGAAACATACACACAAAGATTCCCATCGGATCTGATGTAAAAAAGTAACCTTTTATTTTAAGTCACCGACACTTGGCACTGATTGTTACAGCAGTTAGCCTACTCTAGTATAGCTGCTTTTCCAAAAGAAATGTATGTCCTAAAAATACTGAGCTTTTCCAGCAAACCTTATTGTCCTCTACAACAGTCTGCTCCCTCTATATTTTCATTTCATTCTTACTTCCTAGAATGATTTTCCCCACATTAATCCTTGTCCTTCCTGGCCTTAATATTTTTGCATAAGTTTTACATCCTGTATTAAAACAGACTTACCCCAGCTGACAAGAGTCACTGCAATAATTTTCCCAACTCCACAGCACTTGTGCAAATATCTCTATCCATCTGTAACTGGTTATGACTATGTTTTTATGTTTATTTTATCTGTTATCATGTATCTCCATTTATATTTGTTCCATTAGATTATAAACTCAATATGAACAAAGATTGTGTTTCCTATTTCCTTTGTAATTTCCTACATGCCTCATATATTGCCCTACACTGTCAGTGCTTCATAAACCCAACTAATTGAAGTTCAAACTTCTACTCATATACTTGCACCAGATGCATAACAACTCACAAAATCTGTGTCTATAACATAAATACACGCAGAGTCCTACAGTGGCACCCTGGTTTATCCAGCACATCAGGGAGTGAGCTGACACCCAGAGTTAATCTTGGCCATCAAATATAATGCAGTATGGAGAAACACGGTGGCTAAACAACCTGCCACACTTAGTCGGCATTTGAGCCTGAAATACTCTCTAGTAAATCACATTTTGGCAATAGTCATTAAAATAGGTCTCTACTAGACTTGGTAGCAAGTAAGTTCAAACTGATCAAAATTAGTTTACACTTGTGCGACCTGAGCAACAACTGGTAAAAAAAAAAAAATTAAAAAAAATTAAAAAAAAAAATTTTTATTTAAGAGGCTGTTGACACTCTCCAGGCACCATTAAATCCTGTTGCCAGCAACTCCTTCTTTGAAATTCAACTCCATATGGCATGGTGCCACCATTCTCTATTCCCCTAGCAGAGTGAAGGGTTCTCTCTTTTGTGTACTAGGTCATTTTGCATAAATGTCAATTGTAGCATCATCATACTATGTGGCAACTGTGAGCCTTTCTGTCCACTTCATCACAACCCACCACAAATACCTTGGAGACAAGGACTGAATCTTTTTCCTTCTCATATCTCCAGAGTCTATGCAACACTTGTAGCATCCAAAGTTATAATATTCAGGATATTTTTTATTACAAGCAACAGAAATTCAAGCTAAACAATCTTAAGGGGGAAAAAAAAACCTGTAAGAGTAAGTATAACCGGGTCTCAGAAAATACATGACTAACAGATTTTCCCCCAGGCTATATGTAATTTTTGGAGCATCTTTACCAAAGGTAAGAAGCTTATGTTGAAATTATTTTCCTCCAAAATATCAAAGGAAATAATTAGAAAAATATGCATGTAATTACTAAAAATAAAAACACTTCAGTGGGGAAATACAGACTGGGTAATCATTTAGAAAATGCAACTGTGTTAGACAACGAATATAACTTTTTTTTTTTCATTTTCAAGACGGAGTCTCACTCTGTCACCCAGGCTGAAGTGCAGTGGCGCGATCTCGGCTCACTGCAAGCTCTGCCTTCCGGGTTCACGCCATTCTCCCGCCTCAGCCTCCCGAGTAGCTGGGACTACAGGTGCCCGCCACCACACCTGGCTAATTTTTTGCATTTTTAGTAGAGACGGGGTTTCACCATGTTAGCCAGGATGGTCTCAATCTCCCAACCTCGTGATCCGCCCACCTCAGCCTCCCAAAGTGCTGGGATTACAGGCGTGAGTCACCGCGCCTGGCCGGAATATAACATTTATAGTAATATCCATCTAATTCCTCACAGTACTCCTATTGTAAATCAAGATATAGAAAAGAAGTTCAACTGACTTTTTTTTTTTTTACCACAATCAACATCTGAAATTAAAGAAGCAAAAACTGCTGTTTTAAAAACTAAATTACTGTTTAAAAGCAAAATTTTGAGTACCCACTATGTTTCCCACACTGTACTGAGCACGAGGAATAGAAACATGAATAGGATGTGGTCCAGCCCTGACGAAGCACACAGTGTGGGAACAGGCAGGGCCATCACAACCCTCAGCACAACGTGAAGGGGCTGTGAGGAGGCCTCCAGAGCAAGGGTGAGCAAGGGGAGGAGGCCAATAAAGAATGCTACTGCCTGGGGAGGGGCAAGGCAGGGGCCTGGGCTTCATAGAGGAGCCAGCACTACCGTTCTTCACCGAGAAAGGAGACAGGAAGAAGAGCATTAGCCAAAGTAGAGAAGGAACAACGAAGTAGAGAAGGCAAACAACAACAATAACAAAGTGTTTTGGCAACAGCAACTATTTCCCTATGGGTGAGAGGAGACTACAGGGGAAGGAAAAGCAGGACAGGAAATGGAAAATTAGGTTGCAGGTGGATTGTGAAGGTCTCCTATAGGAAGCTGGGGTAACTGGAGCTTCATTCTGTACACAAGGGGGAGCCAGTGAAAGTTTGTTGAATTGTTTTAATTGAGGTGAAATTCACACAATGCAATATTAATCATTTTAAAGTGAACAATTCAGTGGCATTTACTGAAGGAGATGTGAAACCACTACCTCTATCTAATTCCAAAATATTTTCATCACCCCAAAAGAAAACCTTATACCCCTTAGGCACTCGCTCCCATTTCCTGCTTCTCCCATCACCTGGCAACCACCAATCTGTGTTCTGTCTCTATGGATTTACCTATTCTGAATATTTCATATAAATGAAATCATAGCATATGTGACCTTTTGTGTCTGGCTTCTTTCACTTAGCATTGTTTTGAGGTTCATCCACACTGGTACATGTATCAGTACTTCATACCTTTTTATTGCTGAGTAATATTCCAGTGTACATTTATAACACAATTATCTGATCATCCGTTGATGGCCATTTGGGCTGTTTTTGTCTTGTGGCTATTGTAAACAGTGCTGCTATGAACATGCATGAGCATGTGCTTGTTTGAGTACCATTTTCAAATCTTTCAGATATATACCAAGGAGTGGAATTGCTGGGTAAGAAGATAATTCTATGTTTAACTTTTTGACAAACCACAGAACTGTTTTCCATAGTGGCTGAACTACTTTACATTTTGAATTAGTTTGCTTTCATGCTGCTGATAAAGACATAACCAAGTCTGGGGAATTTACAAAGGAAAGAGATTAATGGAGAACTCACAGTTCCATGTGGCCAGGGAAGCCTCACAATCATGATGGAAGGCAAGGAGGAGCAAGTCACATCTTACATGGATGGCAGCAGGAAAAGAGAGAACTTGTGCAGAGAAACTCCCATTTTTAAAACCATCAGATCTCCTGAGACCCATTCACTATCTGGAGAACAGCATAGGAAAGACCCACCCCCATTATTCAATCACCTCTAACAATACGTGGGAATTGTGGGACTTGCAACATGAGATTTGGGTGAGGGACAAAGGGCGAAACCATATCATTTCACCCCTGGCCCCTCCCAAATCTCATATCTTCACATTTCAAAACCAATCACCGCTTCCCAATAGTCCCCCAAAGTCTCAACTCATTTCAGCATTAACTCAAAAGTCCACAGACCAAAGTCTCATCTGAGACAAGGCAAGCCCCTTCCGCCTATAAGCCTGTAAAATCAAAAGCAAGTTAGTTACTGCCTCAAAACAATGGAGGTACAGGTACTAGGTAAATACAGCCATTCCAAATGGGAGAAATTGGCCAAAACAAAGGGGCTACAGGCCCCATGCATGTCCGAAATCCAGCAGGGCAGTCAAATCGAACAGCTCCAAAATGATCTCCTTTGACTCCATGTCTCACATTCAGGTCATGCTGGTGCATGAGCTGGGTTCCCATGGTCTTGGGCAACTCCACCCCTGTGGCTTTGCAAAGTACAGCCTCCCTCCCAGCTGCTTTCATGGGCTGGCATTGAGTGTCTGTGGCTTTTCCAGGCACACGGTGCAAGCTGTCAGTGGATCTACCATTCTGGGGTCTGGAGGATGGTAGCCCTCTCCTCACTGCTCCACTAGGCAGTACCCTAGTAGTAACTCGGTGTGGGGGCTCTGACCCCACATTTCCCATACCCACTGCCCTAGTAGAGGTTCTCCATGAGAACCCTGCCCCCACAGCAAACTTCTGTCTGGACTTCAAGGCATTTCCATACATCCTCTGAAATCTAGATGGAGATTCCCAAACCTCAATTCTTGACTTCTGTGGACTGGCAGGCTCAACACCACATGGAAGCTGCCAAGGCTTGAGGCTTGCACCCTCTGATGCCACAGCCTGAGCTCTACATTGGCCCCTTTCAGCCATGGTGGGAGTGGTTGGGATGCAGGGCACCATGTCCCTAGGCTGCACATAGCACAGGGACCCTGGGCCCAGCTCACAAAACCAGTTTTTCCTCCTAGGCCTCTGGGCCTATGATGGGATGGGCTGCTGTGAAACCTTCTGACGTGCCCTGGATACATTTTCCCCATTGTCTTGGGGATTAACATTTTGTTCCTCATTACTTATGCAAATTTCTGCAGCCGGCTTGAATTTCTCCTCAGAAAATGGGATTTTCTTTTCTATTGCATTATCCAGCTGCAAATTTTCTGAACTTGTATACTCTGCTTTCCTTATAAAACTGAATGCCTTTAAAAGCACCTAAGTCACCTCTTGAATACTTTCTGCTTAGAAATTTCTTCTGCTAGATACCCTAAATCATCTCCTTCAAGTTCAAATTACAAACCTCCTTCAAGTTCAAATTACAAACCTCTAAATCATCTCCTTCAAGTTCAAATTACAAACCTCTAGAGCAGGGGCAAAATGCCACCAGTCTCTTTGCTAAAACATAACAAGAGTGACCTTTGCTCCAGTTCCCAATAAGTTCTTCATCTCCATTTGAGACCACCTCAGCCTGGACCTTATTGTACATATTGCTATCAGGCTTTTGGTCAAAGCCATTTAACAAGTCTCTAAGAAGTTCCAAACTTTCCCACATTTTCCTGTCTTCTTCTGAGCCCTCCAAATTGTTCTGCCTGTTACCCAGTTCCAAAGTCACTTCTACATTTTCAGGTATCTTTTCAGCAACACCCCACTCTACTGGTCCCAATTTACTGTATTAGTCCATTTTCACACTGCTGATAAAGATATACCCAAGACTGGACAATTTACAAAGGAAAGAGGTTTAACGGAGAACTCACAGTTCCACATGGCTGGAGAAGCCTCACAATCATGATAGAAGGCAAGGAGGAGCAAGTCACATCTTACACGGATGGCAGCAGGAAAAGAGAGAGCTTGTGCAGAGAAACTCTGACTTTTAAAACCATCAGATCTTGTGAGACTCATTTGCTATCATAAGAACAGCATGGCAAAGACCTGCCCCCATGATTCAATCATCTCCCACAATACGTGGGAATTGTGGGACTTACAAGATGATATTTGGGTGGGGACACAGAACCAAACCATATCACATTTCTACCAGTGAAAGTTTTTAAAGAGGCCATCCCATGGAACAAACAAGGCAGTTAAGAAGCTGTTCTGGTTATCTGGAAGAAAGATGAGAGGGCCTCAGCCAGGACCACCATGGTGGGAATCAAAGAAGTAGGCACAATGAGGGGCAAATAGGAGACAGAAATACCATGTAAGGAAGAGCCAAACATGATTCCCAGTCTTCTGGCTTAAATAACTGGATGGATGGTTCGACCATTAACTAGGTTACAGAACAAGAAGGATAAGTCTCCACTGAGGGGAGGGAGTTGGATGGGCTGATTTGGAACAGCTGAATTATCCACCAAAGATGTCCAACGGGTCATCAAGAATTCTGGTCAAGGGATGAGGGTTTGAGCCCATATTCCTTTTTCTGTGCTGAGCTGCCCAGCTTCAGTTTCCTGCTAAAACAGTCCTCTTTCTTTCCTGTCTTCTTTATAATATTTCCCAAGAGCCACTTGTTTCCTTAGTGAAATAACAATTGCTCCAAAGAGAGAATCTTGATTCAAGGAACTCAAAGTGCTTAAATATTTAAAATAGAAATAATAGAATGGGCTGGGTGCAGTGGCTCATGCCTGTAATCCCAGCACTTTGGAAAGCCAAGGCGGGTGGATCACCTGAGGTCAGGAGTTCAAGACTAGCCTGACCAACATGGCAAAACCCCGTCTCTACTAAAAATACAAAAATTAGCTGGGTATGGAGGCACATGCCAATAATCCCAGCTACTTGGGAGGCCAAGGCAGGAGAATTGCTTGAACCCGGCAGGTGGAGGTTACAGTGAGCTGAGATTATGCCCCTGCACTCCAGCCTACGCACAGGATCAAGACTCTGTCTCAAAAAAAAAAAAAAAAAAAAAAAAAAAAACAAAGAAAAATACCAGCATGGAGCGCCTATCCAATGTTTTTTTAATTTAAGGTCCCAGTAGCAAGCAGTCATCTTGCAACCTGCATCAAAGATTAACTTCTCTTTATATAAAATCATTTTTATTCATTTAAATTAACATCTATCATGAAAAAAATATTTTGGGCTCTAATCTAAAATTTACAAAAGTTCAGTATGTTATTTTCATTTTGATATATTATTTTTGTCTTTTGCTGAAATGACAGAAGTATGAGTAGTATTCACTTGTCATAATTTTTGTTAACAGGTTATTAATTTAATATACAGGAAGTCAGTTGGCAAGTAGTCACTGTAGCAGAACAGTGAAGTACCAAAGAATGCCCAAACCATTTACATTTTGTTCTCGATAGTGTACATTAAGCACACTTGCACATTTAAAGTATTCATGGAATTTATAATATAGTATTTCAAACAAAGTAACAAATAACTTCCCATCCCAGTCCATCATCTATACCCCCTTCCTCCAACTCCCCCAGAAAACAACAGCCGCTCTATCACCTTTTAACCTACAAAACTCAAAGGATGATATCTCTGCATATTTACTGGTTCCCTTTCCCTGGGGCAGAAGGTAATTAATTTGACTTAAAAATCCTCCTCTTCAAATTCCTTCTGGGCTAGATAAGCTAAGATCCTGTTTATGTAAACAAAAGTGCTAAATTAAACAGAGCATGTGAGAGTGCCAAAAAGACCTGGAAAGATTTTCATACTACCATTTTATTGATCAAAATTTGACTATATCTACAGAACCATGAAGATATATCTGTCTTTTAAAAGGTAACAGCATCTTACTTTTTTCCATTTTCTGAACTAACTTCACCTTCATTCAAAATTAAAATCAATTTCCATAAAAATTCATTGGAAAGAATGCTTAATTTACTGTGGGAAATAAAAGCCATAATCTGTCAGCAAAGCCCAGGACTTCTGCCTGACAAATGGAAAACAACCCTTAGTTATTTGAATATAAAAATACAAAATGGTTAACATTAATAAATGAATCTTTTATCATATATGAACTGTCATCAAAGTCAGTGGCCATTTCTAGGTCTAAAATCTTCTTTTCACTTTGTGCATTTGCTTATAATTTTCTCCTCAATTTCTCACCACCTTAGATCTCCCGTCCCTACACAAAGGGAGGGAATTTGATTGTATTTGATTATATTTCCCTCTCGAATTTCTCCTCTTTGGATTTCCTGCCCCTGCTTTCAACTGCCTCCTTGAAAGTTTATTTCATATTTCCTTCCTGGAGTCTCTTGTTCTTCCTACTCTCAAACCTCTAAAACTGGTCAGTCCCAAACCTACAGATTTATCCCTGTCCTCACACAGCTCCCGTTCTTGCTTTAAGGGCCCATGGACATTTTTACTTTCACGGCAACATCAATCAAATGCAGCATAGTCTCAAGAGACCATCATTTTCCCTTTTTTTTTTTTTTTTTTTTTTTTTTTGAGACGAAGTTTCACTCTTGTTGCCCAGGTGGAGGGTGCAATCTAGGCTCACTGCAACCTCCACTGCCAGGGTTCAAGAAATTCTCCTGCCTCAGCCTCCCAAGTAGCTGGGATTACAGGTGTCTGCGACCACACCTGGCTAATTTTTTGTATTTTTAATAGAGACAGGGTTTCACCATGTTGGCCAGGCTGGTCTTGAACTTCTGACCTCAGGTGATCCACCCACCTTGGCCTCCTAAAGTGCTGGGATTACAAGCGTGAGCCACTGCGCCCTGCCAAGAAACCATCATTTTGCTTGCCAAACCAGCTCCATATCACTGTCTTCGTATTTTGATTATTCATATTTTACCATTCTTCTTGTTATGTAAAACTTTGGAGTCATCTTTGACTCAATTCTCTCCATTCTAAATTTAATCATGAGTTTATGTATGTTTCATATAATGTTTTCAATAAGGGTAATATTTAGTATCTTCACATGAAGATATAAGCTAGCTTGTGTCTTTTTACCTCAGAAAATATGGTTACTGTACTCCCTGATTACCTACTTTTTCCTACACTTCCAAAACATCAATAACTACAGCAACTTACCTGTCAGACAGCCTTATGCCAGGCCCTAGGACAAGTGTGGTTTCTAGGCCAGGGACAAGCAGAGAATCAGCCTTGGTTGTTCATGCCCCACTACCTCAGGTCTACACACTACCTGTTCCTGGGTACTAGGCAGTACCTACCCCAAACATCTGGAAATTAAATACCTATGAAATTTCTACCATAACTAGAACACATCAGAACAGAAGTAGGCAAAGTCATCTTAAGAAAACAGAATGGCTTCCAAACCATCAAAATGTACTACCTGATGACCTAAAGAAAGAATATGGTAGAAAACATATTCATTAACCACAGGTACTACCTAGAAAATGAGAGCAACAGACACAAATGTGGGCTGTGCCCCTCCATACCATTCTCCATGGAGGAGCAGCTTTGGTTAACAGACTTTTAGGAGTCCAGTTTACTGACCAGTCCATGTGCAGATGGCAGCATCAGCCATCACAGTTTGATTCCTCCAACTCCCCCATTCTGACTCCATGCTCACTGGGCCCCTTCTAAGTATAATCTGGCTCTTTATTTCGAAAAAGAATGTTTGAGTCTTGCTAAGACAAGCATTCCATCTGTGTGATTGTATTTCTAATGGTAAGCAAATAATTTGGCATTCTGGTTTTATTAGTCTCATGAATGTAGTTAATGTGAGTTCACCCGAGAGAGACGGATCTGCCCTCTGAGTGCTGACAACATCAGACTTCTGAGTTGGCAAAGCTGAGTGACAGACCCTGCACCAGACACAGTCAAATTACCAAGGCAACGAATGCCTTACTGTGAGGCCCAAAGGGAGGTGCAATCATATTATTTTAACCAACCCTGAATGATATTTTCAAATGTTGAATGTATGGGACAGCATTTATAATCCAAATTGCTTTAAACTAATCATGGGTTATGATCTAAATTATGCAAATTAAGAGATGGACAGTAAAATAACTGTCATTGATATTCTTTGTTATCTAGTCATTAAATGAATTACATGTGTTATTTGTATTGCTTTGGAGAGCCAGGGGGAAGAATTCTACCTACATTTGATCTCCACTGCCATTACAAGGCATAAATGAGAGATCCAGGACACCACTACCTTGTACAGCTTCAATGACAGAGGCCACTAGTGTTACTGGGCAAACTATGGCCGATGGACAGAAAGCTAAAGACATCAATGCTGCGTTTTACCAAAGGGCCAGGTATCCCTTGAGAATCTTCATTCTCCAGAGCGAAGACCTCTAAAGTAGTCTTAGGGGACATTACCCTTCATGTCCAGATTACATTTTACGTGGGATTTGATTTTGCTGAAATTATAGCCCCAATACCTAGAAAGGCTTTCTGGGGAAGCATCAAGAACATAAAGCAGGAGTTTGAGACTAGCCTGGGCAACATAGTGAGACCCCGTGTCTACAAAAAAAATTTAAAAATTAATCAGGCATGGTAACACATGCCTGTGGTCCCAGCTACTTGGGAGGCTGAAGCAGGAGGGTCACTTGAGCCCAGGGCTGTATATAACTATCCTGTATCTATCTCATTGATCCTGATAAGCCTCCAGGAATAAACTTCACCAAGAACAAACTTTGACAAATGGATTAATCCTCCAATCGGTGGCTTTTTTTGTTTGTTTTTCTTTTTCTTTTTGTTTTGAGATGGCATCTCACTCTGTTACCCAAGCTGGAGTGCAGTGGCATGATCATAGCTCACTGCAGCCTTAACCTCCTAGGATCAAGTGATCCTCCCACTTCAGCCTCCCAAGTAGCTAGGACTACCAGCATGCACTACCATGCCTGACTATTTTTTAAATATTTTTGTAGACACGGGATCTCATCTGTTGCCCAGGTTAGTCTCAAACTCCTGAACTCAAGCAATGCTCCTGCCTTAGCCTCCCAAAGTGCTTGGATTATAGGTGTGAACTACCATACCTGCCTGACTTTTTAAAATCTGTACGTACTCCTAGTTTTCAAGTTTTTGATTGGTCATTTCTCTTCCAGTTATTCCTCTGCCTACTGGGTTTGCCCACTGGTAGCCTTCCATTATTACTAAAATATTCAAAAAAATGGGCAGTGAGGGAAGGAGGAATAATGGTAGCATCTAGATGAATCAACTTTAAGTATAGGGTTATGTATAGTCACATCAACCTATCTGGAAACTTTAAAGCAACAAAAAGAATTGTTTGTGACACTTATCTTTTCACTTTTATAATAATTAGACTGCTTCCTGTTGTGCTGTATGATTTTAAAACAACCATAGCAACTCAATGATAGTCATTTAAAATGTAATGAATTGAAGGCTAATCACATCCATTCAATCATTCAATAAGCACTTGCTTATCAAATACATTGCATTTTTTCATATTCTGGATTAGTCTGCAAATATCTGCGTTTCTGCCATTTTATGTTTTCATGGAAGATCTCGGTCTCAAAGCATCCAAAATAGGACTCATGATCTTCTGGCACACATTTGCTCCTTTTCCTACATTCCCTGTTTCAGGGAATAGAAACACAGTGTACTGAGTCAGAACCCAACCTTGGCTTATCGTGACTCCTTCCTTTACCCTCACCCCTCATATCTATTCACTAATTAGTTTGTGTGGATTTGCCTCCTATAATTTATCAAGTCCATCCCTATTCACACTGCTTTCAACAGGGGTACCAAGTCTTGCCTGGAACACTGCAAGAGCTTCACACTGGTATCTCCTTCTGTGAATCTCACCTCCTTCCTCTCTCCTCCACATCACTGCCAGAGTCATCTTTCTGAAATTCAAATCTAACTAGCTCACTTCCAAGCTGATCCTCTGCATTTCTTTCAGCTTAATTCAATTCACAGGTATTGTGACAGGAAGTAGAAAATAATGGTCAAAATTCATTGCATAGAATACAAAGTTTTAATAACTTCTCAAAATAGAGCTTCTCAACCTCATTTCCTGTATATGACTACATCTGTCCAGCCACAACAGTCTGTATAGATTTCCCTATGGTATTTCTGCCTCTGTGCCTGGAATGTCGTCCACTTTATCTACCTGCTTAGTTCTTCCTCATTCTTCAGGACTTAAAGAGTTCCTTGCTCTTGACATTCACTCCTGAGCCTCCACAATGCAACTGGTAGCCCAGTTCTATGCCACCAGAATATCCTCTACCTACCTCTTCCACAGCATTCATCACACTAGTTGCAACTGTTGCTTTGCACATATTTCTGCCTCCACTCCTGCCCCTCCCCGCATGCAGACTGGGAGATCCTAGATGGCAGATACCATGTCTAGGTCATCTGTGATCTCCACCACCCTGCTTAGTGGCTGTGCTATAGAGGTACTCAATAAATATGTGCTGAGTGACTAGATGATAGGGAAGATTCTATAGGAGTTGTGCCATGGGTTACATAATTGGAGATATAGAATAAATAAATTTAGAGAAAAATACAAATTGGAAGGTCTTCTTGAGGGGTACAAATTAAGTATTGGAGAGATTAAGTAAGCCCTAGAGAAGTTTTGGAGAACATTAGTCAAGTGACATCAGTGTATGACTGTGAGGACAAAAGGACATGTGTCCAGTCTACTTAGTTGCCACTGTGGCTAGTGAGACTCAAAGATGACATACCCCATTGGCATTATAAAACCAGATTCAACCTCCAGGGTCCTCATAAAAAAAGGTATCATATAAATACAAGATTTTCTCTTTTCTCTTATACAACAACAGACAGACCAGTTGAAAGCTTGAATCCTAAACATGTTTCTGGATTAATCAGCTTCTTATTCATTATTATATTTTAATCAATCATTTTTATTCTTTTAAATTTTCATCTTAATGGAGAAAAAGTTTTCACTTTAATGTATAGGATGTGTCTGTTTCTAAACTTCTATCATATGCCAAAGGAATTACTTTTTATAATTTAGTTTAGTTTTACTGAGAATATAAAAGATTAAAGAAAATTGTCCTTTTCCTTTGACATAGGTTTGCTGTGGACACACAGAAAAGGCAGTCTTAGAGGGCAAAAATAATCATTTTTTCAGTTACATGATGACCAGATCAACTATGCCAACTGCTCAACTAGGAAGGCTTCAATCTGTTGTTCCCAAAGTATCCTAAATGCCATGAACAACTATAAAATTCCTAAATTATTTACAATGTACCCACAAAAACTGCAAGCACATACTTATGAAGAAATTAATTACCAGAAAAATGTGTTTAAAAAGGTAAAGTCAAAAAGGCAACAACTATTGAAGAATAAATGGCTTGAATCCATAGTTCAAGTGGAACCCATATTCAGAGGTATAACAAAGTTATTTGCTTTGCCTTCTGTGTCTATAAACTTCCCTCATTTTGTTCTAATATTAAAGCAGCTACATGCTCGCCCCAAAGAAAGAGCCATTAGTAGGCATGCACCCAAGATATGCAGCACAAGTGAGAGGTCTGTGGTGTCCCATCATTTTTTTATCGTTTCTCATGGCTCAATTTCCGGAAAGCATATATAAAAAGTAGACAGAAGTTGCCTTTTGCCAGCCTCTGTCAACTGAGACTCCAAGGTCTAGTTAAGCAAGAAAACGCCCTTCTCACAAACTCCTCTTTCCCACTCACAAGGCACTCTTTGAAGGGCCATGGGATAGAGAGGAGGCACTCCTGCCCTTGCCTGTGTTCAGCCCACATGATCCAGCCATTTGTTTTCTCTGTTTTTCCTTTTCTTAATGTTCTTTCCATGGAGGCAGAAATCCTTTGATTCATTAATACTCTTCTTAGTGTAAACAACTTTACCATCTATTACATAATGATTAATACCTCAAGCCACAATTTAATGGAGAATTGCCATACTCAGACATTATGATTCTTAAATATATAGGCAACAAATCACCAAATCAATGTTTTCTTAAATCTTATTTGAATATTTTCCATATTGGCATTTTGATATATTTTACTGAAATTGTTTTTATTAAAAAGTTTTCTAGAACTTCCATTTTCTCCTACTGATGTAGAATCAGGAGTGGATATTAATTAACAATAATTAACTTTATAAGGATACCAATAGTTAAAAAGGAAATAAAAGAAGCATGCTTCTTTCATATGTTGAAACATGACAGAATGTTTAGTTGTTATTTTAATTAGTATGTACTTTATCCAAGTGTAACAAATTTCATGAAAATGCTCCAAATTAAGTCATGATAATAGCTAAGAAGAGCAAAAAGAAATTTAGAGTATTTTTTACATACAGTAATTTAATGTAATGTACTTACATTAAATTCATAAAATTCATTGTAAATTCATAAAATTATACTGTCTAAAATAAAAGTAAAGATTTGGTCTTTAAAATTTACAATTTTAATTTTGTAATTTTTACAAACTATAGAATTGTATGCTGTCCAATTGTTGTTACTGTCATCCATTATTATCATTTGTTTTATAAAGACCACAGCACATTTCCTGTTTCAAGAAAATTCTATATTACTAATGTTCAAAATCCAATTCCAATGTTGGTATGTTTCTAATCTCTGGAAATAAAAAATAAGAAAACTTGTGTAAAGGTCTGAAACTAACTCCCTGCTCTCAGGGATCATCCTTAATTTTTTAATCCATCCTGGAAAATGTAACATTTTTTCAAGCAGCTGATGCTTTCAAACATGCAGGACTGGGCTGAGCATTCCTTCATCCTGATGTCATGGACCAGCATTTGTCTCAGAAGACATCTTTTGTAGTTGTAACCAAAAGGCAAAAGAAATCAGAGCTGTGAACAGGGAGAGAGAGGGAGAGAAGGCAAATTGCTTAGACCAATTCACTAAAAAAAAAAAAAAAATTCTGACACAAACTTGTGTATTTTTAGTCACTCAACGTGCATACTTTAAAATAAAGCCTTCCGACTTTTATAAGGTATTGTGCTTATTTTCACACTATTGGTTTTAAAAATACTCTCTGCTCTATGGTAATGTGTCACAGGGAAGTTAGCTATAGTTTCATGAAAGACGTTTTCATCCCTGACTGGCATCTTCTCAATAGCTGGGGCCCAGGCACACCGCTCTCTTCCCGGCAAAGCCCTCTGCACTGAAAACAGTGCAGCATTCATAACTTATTCTCAGCACCGCGGGGCAGCGCCACAGAAAAGCTTCTCCAGCCTAATGGGTTACATCACTGAAAAGTCTTCCATTTGGCCTAGGTGAAAAACATGAATGCATGCCTCATTCATTTCTCCACCTTAAAAAAAAATAAAGTAAAATCATATCCATCCTTAGCTAAAGACCTGCATTCCCACAGCCCAGCTCAATCAAAGCTACAATGCTGCTGTTAACTAAATGTTATGCAGTGGAACTGCTAACTTTTTTAACTACCACCAACCTTCCAAATAATTTTTACAACTATGTCACTATTAAAAATGTAGAATGAGACACCGAAAATCACTTTAAATTTTAATAGAAAAGTCTTTGATTGGAGCTAGCATTACCTTTAGATTTAGGTCACATTTTAAAATATGCTTGACATATAGTAACGCAATCAAAACCTTACCCTCCCCAGTGACATCAACACACAAAAACCCATGCACACAGAGGTTTCCCTTTCTCCTTCTCCATACTTTTCCTGGTAGTCAAAGGAAATCAGCTGTGTCCAACTCTTTTAGAATGTGTCAAATGTCCATGGTTCCTTGGAAGGAAGGCACCCAGTAGTCTATCCAAAATATTTTAAATTAAAGAGAATACACTTTCCTTTCTCCTCATTAGAATATGCCTTTTAAGGCTGAATCATAATGAATGGCATGAGAACACTCCCACCCTTTTCTCAAAACAAAAGCTAACATGTGAACACAGGTCACACTTGGAGGGAAAGGGAACCAGTTTTCATTTTCTCTCCTCTAAATCATACAAATGAAAGTGAGAAACTTAAAGCTGGAGCTCTGGCCATGATTTCTAAAATGATGCAACACATCCAAAACCACAGCTGCACACAGACGGTTCGAGAGGCACACAGTGTTCTCCTGCACAGAGAGTTCAGAATCCTCACAGCAGCGCCCATGTGGACCCTTAGGGCTGTAGTGACAATGGCTGCAGCCCCATGTCCTTAATGCTGTCTGTCTGAATGACAAGGGGAAGCCATGTCAATTATGAAGAATCGTGGACCTTATGACTAACGACTCACTCAAAGCCATTTATATCCTTGATCGTGTAAATCCATCCTCACTCACCAAGCCATGACATGACAGAACTTTATAGCTTCTTTTAAGCTATTTCCTTGCATTATGGAGAATCAGGCTGCTGCCATCCATGTTCAGAATCTGAATCCTAGACATCCCTGTTAAATACAGAAATCAACTCTTTGCATTCCTACAGGCCTGAATTTTTTTTTTTCTGCTTTCTTTTCCCTTCCATGGTATATCTTTTCTTACGAGTTTGTTGATTTTTGTGTTCTGTTCTGTTTGTTTTTAAAACATAATCCCTAGCTGGCATATATTAAGAAAAATCTTCCCGAGTAAGTCTGCACTGAAAATTCCAAAAGGAGCTAAATTTCTTTACTAGACATATATATTTGGCATTAGATAAATTATTTACAGAAAACAAGCATAAAGAATAATTCTTGAAACACTAAAAGTTCCCATTTGCAAGAGAATAGCCCAACATCAACCAGGCTGACTATTTTAATAACCAAAGGTCCCCTCTCTGTGTTATTTGGATAATTAAAATGTTTGTGTACTATAGATTTCTGACTTTTCAAAAATGTTCCATAGCCTCTAAATTGTGTACCTGCACCTCTCTCCTTCAACCACACGAGCCCTACCTAAATTAAGTTTAAAATGAGACACCAGCATACATAAAGACCACAGTTACTAAGCCCATCGGTAGGATTACTTTCTTTGTTCACCATTTTCTGTATTAATATATACGAATTGCTTGTTACCTGACTATAAGCACATCAAGCTGAGACAATGTTCTGATGTCTCATATCATATGGCCCCCATGAATATCAACAAATAATCATTAGCACAATTTAAAGAACTCCCAGTATGAGAGAATACATATAATTTGGCTCTCAAATTATGTACATTTTAATGCACGTTATACCCAGGACTTAATTAGTTTGCAACGTAAACATCAAGTCAAAAAAATCCCCATTGATGCAACTGTCCTTAGCAATTAAATCAAATACTGAGCTTTTAGAACATAGGAATGAGTACACTGGAGCTGTAGACTTGGTGGCCATTCCCCCACAAACTCTTTTATAAGACAGGGCAAAAATTCACAGAATATTCACATGACTAAGGATAATTAAAGTCAACCATTTCCACCCTACAAAAGAAAATGGAGCTTCTGTTAAGAATGAACAATAAAGACATTATTCCGGTTCCACTGTGTTTTTTTAAGGAGTTTCCATTTCTAAAAAACACATGCAAACACAATAGTATTCCTGCTATCTCAATGTCATCCAATTCACTGATAATGTTGTTGGAAAGAATTTTGTGAATACCGAAGAAAAAACTGCTTTAAAATTATTTCCATTCAAAATACAGCACAAGAAAGGCTTACAGAGAAATGAAGCATAAGTATTTAGTTAGTTACTCAACTTAGCCACATCTCTAAAGACTCATGAAACAAAATGTTGATGAAAAACCAAATCTGTTACAGTTCATCTCTTTCCCTCTAATTTTTTTTGCCCAAAGTAAGTTTCTATTTACATAACCCTATTTTAGCATTTTCACCTTACAGAAGCACTAAAAGTGTGGTAAGATTTATACAAGCACATTGCTCCAATCTAAGTGGAAGATCCTTGAAGAACAGTTGGAGAAAAAACCCTTGCTCTGCTTCTAACTCCATACAAAATTCTAAGATATAGCAGGGATTAAAACCAAACAAAATAAGATTGAGGCATTATAACAGGTCAGGGTTGCATCTAAAGATTGACAACTCTCTTTCACAACATAGGAAAACATATAATGTGTTACATATACTGAATCCAGTCAGTTAAACTTCACATTACCACACTGTATTAAATGACTTCTCTTCTAAATGCATTTTTCTGTATAATACTTAATAATTCTATTTGGCCAGGTGCAGTGGCTCACACCTGTAATCCCAACACTTTGGGAGGCCGAGGTGGGCGGATCACTAGAGGTCAGCAGTTTGAGACCAGCCTGGCCAACATGGTAAAACCCCGTCTCTACTAAAAATACAAAAATTAGCCAGGCATGGTGGCACATGCCTGTAGTCCCAGCTACTCGGGAGGTTGAGGCAGGAGAATTGCTTGAACCTGGGAGGCGGAGGTTGCAATGAGCCAAGATCGTGCCACTACACTCCAGCCTAGGTGAAAGAGTGAGACTTCATTTAAAAAATATATAATAATAATTCTATTTCATTCAATATGTGTTATAAATTGCATGAATATAGCGCAGCATCACTAATGTATAGCCATTATTGAAACAGAAGAGAAACCAGCACATATCACACAGTTTCAACCAAAGATTTAAATTTATACTGTTTGGCAAAACCTTTTAGAATGAATACTGGTGTATATTACTTTTTCATTTATAAAGGGAAATTTTGCACTTAATATTATTGTTAGAGGAACAAAAATGAGTGGAAACCTACAATGACAGATCAAAGTGTTTATCTCAAAAACAAATGATTTCATACAAGTGAGTGTCCTGCCCTGAATAGTAGGAAATGTAAACAGGTTATTTAATGTACTAAATCATTCCATCAATATAAAGCATGCGCGTACATATGCACGCACACACACACAATTTGGTGAAGTAAGAAGTGGGAGAATTTTTATAGTCTAAAGAAAAATACAAAATTTCACAAGCACGTATATTTCAGGGATGTAAACCCTACAAAATACTCTAATAAAGACAGAACTTGAAGCTTTTTTAAAAATAGTCTTTGATGGGGAATATATTCACTATTGTTACTAGTTGAAGGTGGTGAAAATACCACAAGATACCTTTGTATGATGGCAATATGCTTCTCAAACATCTACAGTTCTTAGTGCTGAAATAGGTTTTTCTTCTCTAATTATACCTAACAAACTTTTTTTCCTTTCATCTTCACTTAAGATAACTTATAATTGCATGCCATGCTATAAACTGTTACAACTGGCCAAATCAGACACACTTCATTTCTGCCATAGCCTCAAACTTTTAATTTATTCCTATCATTACAGAATAAGCAAAAGCTGCAAGTTACCTACATCTTTATTTTGGCCAATAGTTTTAACTCCACCTCCACCATCTAAGTGATATTAGCAACCGGGGAAACTGAGTGATATGGGTTTTACCTTCTTTCTGTTCCTTAATCCTACAGTTAGCAATAATATGCCCGTTGACTGGTTCGTGTAATGCAGTGGACAGATGCAAGGGACCATGCTGAAGATAAGTGTATCGAATTTAGGAACTAATTGGATTTGAGAAGGAAGAAGCTGTCTCAAGTCTTGAACATTTATAACAGAAGAGCATGGATATAAGAGATCATTTATTTAAGTCGTGCAGATACAGATTTTTTTTTTCTCTTTTGGTAGAGATGAGATCTCACTATGTTGCCCAGGTTGGTCTCAAACTCCTGGGCTCAAGCAACCCTCCTGCCTCTGCCTCCCTAAGTGCTGGGATTATAGGCATGAGCCACTGTGTTCGGTAAGATACTATTGCAAGGGATATCTTATTTTGGGATTTGAAAGTGCTATGGTTTGAACATGTTTCCCAAAATGCATGTGTTGGAAACTTAATCCCCAGTACAACAGTGTTGGGAGGTGGGGCTTAATTGGAGGTGTTTAGGCCATGAGGGCTCCATCTTCATGAACAGATTAATGCTGATTATTGAAGGGTATGAAACTGTAAGTTTGATCTCTTCCTCTCTCAAGCTCTCTTGCCCTTCCATCTTCTATCATGAAATGATGCAGTAAAGAAGTCCCTCATGAGATGCCAGCACCTTGATATTGGACTTTCCAGACTCCAGGAGTATGAGAATTAAATTTCTGTTCTTTATAGGTTACCCAGTCTGTGGTATTCTGTTATAGCAACATAAAACTAAGACAGAGTTCCTGCTGAGATATCTTGAAAGAGGAGTTCATCAGACAGTTTGAAAGATTAAGCAGAAAATAAGGCAAGAGATGGGAAGAAGAGATGAAAAGGAATGGGCCATCAGTAGAGCTGCTATTTGACACCCTAGGAGTGGATGAGATCATCTAGCGAGGAAGCCTAAAGGGAAAAGAAAATGGCCTGGATTATTTGCATTTGTGCAATTAAGAGTTGAGTGTGCATTGGTTCTGTCCATCAAGAGAGTATGCTGTTGGAGTTCTTATCACCCCCCGCTCCACACCACCCCAAGATGAAGTAGGACTTGTGCTGCCGTAAGAAAACCCGGGACACATCTATGCGATACATTAAGGAATCTTTTTTGTCTTGACAAAAAGACTCAACAGAGATTTATTTTTAAATAGTCAACTTTCTGAGTATTTTTCTAATCAAAAGAACATGTTATTTTTTAGTAAGATTAAAAATAAAGTCTGAAAATTTTAATGTGAAATATAATTGATAAAGTTCCTCAGCAAAACATTTATTGCATAAAGATACAACTGTGCTTAATATGTAGCTTGTTAAAAATAATTAAATGGCTACCACATTTTACTCCAGAGGTAGATTCATTTCATTTCCACATTGGACTCAAAGATCACTTTCTATAAAGTAGTCTCAAGATGCATGTTCCATTTACAAAAGCTCTTCAGATGAAAGATGTTTTTGCAAATGCAAAATATGAATTATTGTCATCATCATCATTTTTATTGTGCTAGGCATGTGAATGGATTTTGCATCTGGTGGCTGGGTTAAAATCTAAATTCCTAAAGCAATACTGTAATACTTTGAACCATAGTGACATCCAAGAGGGATAATGACTTTCTGATGAAGTGAGCAGCTCCTCCGTGGTATGAGGAGAAATGCCAAACCTGGAACCTGGTGCAAACTCACTGCTAACTCCTGGCTGAAAGTGGATAATAAACGGCTGCAGGCATTTCCGAGTTCCTCTGTGTGAGCCTCTAACAGCAAGAACCACTGGAGGTCACAGTGCTGAGGAGCCTAACAATTTGAAAGATATATGTGTGTGTGTGTGCCTGTGTGTGTGTATGTGTGTGTGGGTGTATGTATAGCTAAAAAATTAAACTGAAATACTCTTTTCTAAATACCTTACACAACATAAGTGGCCTGTATCATCTTTCAAGACAGAGTATCAGTTTATTTCAAATTTAGAGATACTGGCCTCGATTCAAATTCATGGCAGTTATAGAAACCAATGTTCCGTGCCTTAATTCAGGTGGCAAGCATTAAATCTTTTTCCGGCTGTCATGCAACAACAACTTTAATACAAATTAGTACTGCCAAACTCAGTTTCCTGGACTCAGAGGTCCTTGATGCTACTCCGTGAATTTTATTCAGACTTTCACATGAACTGTATGTTTTTTAAAATGGTAGCATCCAAGAAGAAAAACCTAAGCAAAATATAATTTAATTATTCCAAATTCAATATTCTCATTTACAACTCATTACAAAAAAAAAATATCCCCTTTTGTTATTTTGATAAATATGAAATAATCATTATATCATACAGGAAAAGGTACTCAAATGCAAATTCCATTTCTATAACTGCAATCTCCATTTAAGCTGTTTACATTGAACAGAGACATGTCAATCAATAGTAAATCAAAAATGTAGTGCGTTAGTACCTCATGATTTCTAAGTCAAACCTTTTCAAAGCTCAAAACCCTGGGAACAACCGACCAAAATAAGAGAGCCACCTCTTTTCACTAGATAGAAAAATTCAATTACCTCTGAACCTGACACTCCAAACAACTTTGAAATGACTTCCAGGAAGGAAAGATCTGTCCGGGAAACAATATTTCAAGGTAAGAACCAATTCTTCTTGTTTCTTACATTAGTTTTTAATTAAGACACACAAAAGGAAATGTACTAGTTAGTTTTAGCTCCCAGGTCTGGATGTGTGATATGTTCAAAATCATGATTCTCTGGCAAAATGTTAACACTCACAGAAAGTCAATCTAGCTTCTTCAAATTCGTAACAATAGGTCATTTCTTCTCTTTACAACAAAAGTTTTTGACAAGTCAATTGATATAAACCTAAAACTAAGTGACCTCCCAGTTTAGTAGCTGATTTTACTTAATAAGCACTTCAAGATTCACATAATGGGCAACGTAACACAAAAATAACCTAATTTCAAATTTTGGCCAAGTGGTTTTACTCCTTTGTGATCTTGGAAATACAGAATTCAGTATTTTTAGACAGATCATTACAAGAAAAAAAAAAAAGCGAAAATTTCAAAACCAAAGAAAAGTTTGGGAAAGTGTTATTTCTTTAAATATTTATTCCACTATGATGCATTTAAATCCCTCAACAGGGCAAATAAGGATTCTACTATATTGCCGCCCTCAGGCCCAAAGAAAGAGATGCTACGATAATGGCCCACATATGTGTATGGCCCTTTTAAATAGACTTAGAGTTTGTAAAGTACAGAACAGTGGCTTCAGACAGACACTTGCTATTACTACCGATGTGACCTTAGACTGATACCTTCATTCCCCGAGACCTGGTGTTCGAAATTGTAAAATGAGAACACTGCTACCTACCTCAAAGGACTTTTTCCAAGGATTAAATGAGACAGTGTGTCTAATTCAGTGGTGCATATAATACACACTAAGTAACTGTAAATTCTAAATCTTATTTAAACTTTACAACAATCAGTGAAGTAGGTAGTAGTAGTATCCCTATTTTATATAAGACCCAGAGAGCTCAATTTGTTTGAAGGTACAGAGGCTTTAAGCAGCAGAGTTAAGAGTTATCTTTTAAAGATAAATCACAATAATCAGAATAATAACTATTAAAAGAAAGCATTTCTTGTATACCTACAGTGTGGCAGGTACTGCACTAAGCTCTTTAATATTTTATCCAATTTAATCCTCTTAAGAATACTATGAGATTCACACTATTATCCCCATTTTATAGACAAGGAAAACTGAGGCTCACAATGGCTGAGCAACTTTAAATTACTCAAGTTATTTTTTTGAGCCCTTATTACGTCCCAGGTATGGGAGATGCAAACACACGCAGACAGATGGGATTCCTGACCTCTTAACTCTAAAAACATCACACCTAAGAAATCTTCAAAGGGTGTCATCTTAGAGACGAAGGAAAATATCAGCCTGAAACTGCAAGTAGGCATTACCTGACACTGTCATAAGGGAGACAGCAACCTACCACTTGGAGACCTTTCTCGCCAATCCATCCCATGTCTCTCTGATACACAAAACAATGATCATTTCCATTTTAGAAAGGAGTAAACTGAGATGCAGAAATACTAATAACCTTGGATCAAAGGACTGAAAACAGTTTCATCAGTGAAAATAAAACGTTTCAGAGAGAATGGAACCTGAACACCTAGTGAGCCCCACGAGTGACAGAGACCCAGTTTCCTCCAAAGAGTCTAGATGGCCCTCCCTCCACCTAGCTTCCTAGCTCCCCAATCCATAAAAAGCTGCTAATATTTAGAAATACACAAACTCCATAACCCCTTCCAACTAGTGCTGGAGAGAGAAGTTCCCAGGCAGTACTACCATTTTGCAGAACTCTGGGGGACTCTATTCACACAAAATACAAGTGAAATGATGCTCTCTGAGTTGTATACAGATGGCCCTTATCCCAATTGTGTGTTTGGGCTTCTTCTTTGGGGTACGGTAGGTTGTGTTTGTTTTCCCCCAAAGAGGTCTGTCCCCATTCCAACTCCCAATCTTACAAAGAGCCAACCCTCCAGTCACAGTAGAAAGGCAGATACTAAGAAGCAGAATATATACACATAGCTAAAAAACAGACCCTTTATATCTGGAGTCCTGCCTGTTCTCCAACTTACTAGCTGAGTGGCTGAAGGCAAGTTTTCTCATCTCCCCACATCTTTACTTCCTCATTTGTAAAGTGGAACAATAATAAGAGCACTTGCCTCAAAGGGTTATTGCAAGGATTAAATGAGATAATAAAGTGCCTTGCACAGTGTCAGGCACATGTAGCCTCAATAAATATTAGTAGTAGTAGCTATATTTATTATCGTTTTAAGTCCAACTTTGCTAGTCCTCTTCAAATTACTCAGACCCATGCAACAATAATGCTGACAAATATCAGTAATAAATAGCATTAAAATAAAAGATGATTTTTAAAATAAGAAACCAAAATAGATTTCAGATCTTCAGACACTGCCTGTGCTATGTGGCTACTAAAATATTAACAATATTGAGAGAAACTGCTGAAGTTTTTCAACGAGAAATTTATTTATGTATGTATGTATTTACTTACTTACTTAGAGACAGCATCTTGCTGTCACCCAGGCTGGAGCGCAGTGGTGCAATCACAGTTCACTGCAGCCTCAACCTCCTGGGTTCAAGCAATCCTCCTGCCTCAGCCTCCTAAATAGCTGGGACTACAGATACACAACACCATACCCAGTTGATTTTTTTTTTTTTTTTTTTTTTTTTAGTAGAGACACGGTCTTTCTATGTTGCCCAGGTTGATCTCAAACTCCTGGGCTCAAGAAATCCACCCACCTTAGCCCCTCAAAGTGCTGGGATTATAGGGGTGAGCCACCATGCCCAGCCTTAAACCAGAAATTGTACACATGCCTTTTCTCCTTTATTTACAATTCCATTAAATAAATAGATTAGGCGTGTGTGTGTGTGTATGTGTGTGTGTGTGTCAGAGACAAAACTCGCAGAAAGGTAATAATGGCCTTACGTCTAGAAATACTGACTAGAAGAACCTAGATAAAAAGACATGGCATCTTTGGAGCCTATAGACTATTTTAAAGAATAAAAAATATGAGTAGGCAAAGTCTTGATGCTAGCTCCAAAATAAGGAAAATGAAAGCTTACCTATGGGACTACATTCATAATTATAGTGACAAATCAGTGTTTTTAGTTGTTGCAATCTCAAAGTACCTTTTAAAAGTAATGTTATGCAGTTAAAAAAGTGTGTGTGTGTGTGTGTGTGTGTGTGTGTGTGTGTGTGTGTGTGACCTCGACCAGACAATACTTTATAGGAAAGGGCCCTGTGTGAACAGAAGGGGTTAAATCAAGTTTTAAAGACAAATAATGAGTAAACTCTCTAGAAAATCCACATTTATTTATATCCACTTTTGGACAACTGAGTCACCATTACTAGAAGTTAAGCTTTATTCACGGCTGAAGCGAGGGCCAGAACCTGAGAGACTGAAGTTACCTTGACTATTCTGATTTCTCAGTAGGAGTTTGTTCAAATAAAGGTGTTCAGTCAGATAACTAACCTTAGCACACAGATACCTCTACTTGCCTTTTATTGCAAACCCTTTTTGTCCTCCCAATCTTTTGCTCTGTTCTGTGTGTATGTATATAGTAGTAAAAGAAACACTGACTAATGTTGAGACCTAAATGAAAACCAACTAAGGAACAATAAAATCTTGCAGACAGTTGGAAAGAGATATGGATTTTGGCCTTGTAAATCGTTTAAGGCAGTGCCCTCCAAACTTCTTTGATCATGCACCACTATCAGTAAGAGAGTTTCTAGAACAGGCCTCTAATACATGTGTACCACTCTATTTCTAAAGTACGAATGTATAAAACTGTTCTAATACAGCATGTATGTTACAAAACACAAATGAAAAATAAATTTTAAATGGCAAAGTCAAAAATAAATATAAATAGAAGTTTCATTATTTCCTTTCTGAATCAAAATGAGTCTCCCTACAAACCACCTGGAGTGCTCACATCACACTTCGGAGACCTCAGATTTCAGAGACCAGAGCAGGTGAGACACACCGAGGCCCAGTGCGAGAGTCGTCTTCCTAACTGCCCCTACCATCTTGCTCACTGGTTGCAGGAGTGCTTCTTAAAGCAGAGTCCAGGGACCACCTGCAACAGAATTGTTTGGAGTACCTTTAGATTCCCAATCTCCACTCTTGCCCGACTTAATAAATCAGCAGGCCTGTAAGCCTTCATGTTTATCAAGCTCCCTGAAGGATTTTCACACACACTAATGTTTAAAAGCCACTGATGTATAACAATCACCAGGAGCTGATTGTCTTTGCTCCTTCATAGTTGTGGTCCCCAAGGAGTCCAGAGGAAGAAAGAGTCTAAGGTTAGGGTGGTTCAGGTAAAACGCACACGTGTCCACAAACTCTCTCTCTCTCTCTCTCTCTCTCTCTCACACACACACACACACACACACACACACACGCCCCTCACCACCAACAACCACAAATTATCAAGGAAGAAAATTACCTTTAAGAGGTGGAAATGCTGTAAAACATGCAGAGCTGTTTGTTGCTGTTGTTTTGTTTTGTTTTATTAACTACCAGAACTATCCATCCTTCGTGATCTGTTGGACTATAAAGCACTTATATTCCTCTACTAAAACATGTTTTTAAAACTGATGTAAGATTAATAAATAAAAAAAAAAAACTGTGAGCAACTTTTACTCCATCACACTGGTCTAATGATTTAAAGATAGCAAAGATGTTTCCTTATAAATCTCCTTTGTTGGCAACATCAACAAAGGTGACAATGACCATTTGAAAGGAATAACGGAAACAAGTCCCTTCTAGAAACTGAAAGGAGTCAGGCCCAGTAGCTCACATCCCTGTGGTGGCTCATGCTATTCAGGAGGCTGAGGCAGGAGGACTGCTTGAGCCCAGAAGTTCAAGGCTGCAATGAGCTATAATGGTGCCAGCGCACTCCAGTCTGGGCAATAGAGGGAGACTCAGTCTAAAAAGGGAAGGAGGCAGGGAGAGAGGGAGGAAGGGAAAAAAGGAGGGAGGGAGGGAGGGAGAGAAGGAATGGAAGGGCAGACAAAGAAGAAAAAAAACAACCATACTTTCTCAAATGGAGACAAGAAATCAGCCAACTGTTAACGCAAGTTCTCTGTGCTGGTAGTATTAAAAGACTTGATCTGTAGGTGACAGGTTCTCTATTCAGATATCCATCTCTATGATTAAAGGAGTCTTTAATCATTCAAGTGCTTGTTGTAGAATTTTATGTCACCCTTTTACTAGTATGGTACTCTGTAAAACTATTCAACCAATAGCATCCACTAATATAGACAAATCTAAAGATCATGATTGATTACCCACTAAATTCTGACAGACTACTTTATTAATCAGATACTCCATATTTATTCTCAGTAGTAGCAATAAAGGAAAACTTCTTTAGTTTGTTCTTTTCTGCTTGTGCTTTTTGTTTGAGACTGACATTTTTAGACCTTTCTAGTATAGTCCGGATGCTACCATGATAACTAAAGGCAGGCATGTGGCTCTGTTCTGACCAATGAGATGTAAGGAGAAGTTAACTTGGAGCTTCTGAGAAAGACTTTGCTTTTCTGATAAAAACTATGAAAGTGGCTTGACCTCCAGGTACCCTCACCCTTCCTGCCTTGAGAGCAGACAGGATGGAGATGAGGTATCCATGCTGAAGAGACTAAGAGAACCAAGAGAGATATTAGCTCTGTCTTTGTTTGGTTGTTAAACCAATACCAACATTCACCCACCTCTACACTTCTAATTATCTGAAAAAAAAAAAAAAAAAAACCTAATCTTTGTTTAAGCTACTACTGGCTAATTTTTCTGATAACTGCAGTGGAAGGCATACCTTGCTGGTACATACCTTCTTTTCCTTCATCACATTTCCAAATTCAAATTCGATATCACCAAACACCTCAATCCTTACACTCTGCTGAATTACAAAAGCATTATCTGTAACTCAGCTGTGGCCATCATCATGTTTTTGTGCATTATTATTATCACCATTTTTCCAATGGAAAGCAAACTCCTTGAGGATGGAGTTTGTTTCATTCATCTTCGTTCCCCACAGAGCACTCAGCACAGTGACTAGCAATCTGAAGTGTTCAACTAAATATTTGTGAATGAACTGATAATAAAGAATAACTTCTTTTGTCACCTAGATGACAATACTCAAACTCACAGTTCTCCTCATCTAAATGACCTCTGGGAAGGTTCTCTTCCTACACTCTGTGCAGCCATTCATGTACTAATTCCTCAATGTTAACTGACCACTTACTGTGTGCAAGGCAATACCCTATGTATCAAAGGAACAGAAATCCATTTAATACAGTTCTTGACTTCAAATAGTTTCTAGAAAATATAGTTTCATATAGAAAATGAAAATATATTCACTAAAGTTATGCCTTATGGCCTATTTAAGATGTCAGCACTTGAAACAGTTACTTAAACTAGGCTTCCTTGTGATAGAAATGACATTCAAAATTCAAAATATGGCCAGGCATGGTGGCTTACACCTATAATTCCAGCACTTTGGGAGGCCACGGCAGGCAGATCACTTGAGGTCAGGAGTTCAAGACCAGCCTGGCCAACATGGCTAAACTCCATTTCTACTAAAAATACAAAAAAATTATCTGGGCATGGTGGCATGCACCTGTAATCCCAGCTACTCAGGAGGCCGAGGCTGGAGAACTGTTTGAACTCGGGAGGGAGAGGTTGCAGTGAGCCAAGATAGCATCACTGCACTCCACCCTAGGCAACAGAGCAAAACTCTGTCTAGAAAAAAAAATCAAAACATACTCATAGAACTATAAACAGAATTTCATTTACAAGCAATTCCAAACTTACAAAGTTCTGAAAGTACATTTTTAGATGGAACTTGGAACACTTTTTTCAAACAAACAACTTTTTAGATTGTAGTTAGGTGTCTGATCAGCCCCAGATGCCTGTTTAACCTTAACATGGCAGAATAACGAACCATGTATTCCCATCATAAAGATAAGTCAGTGAAAAGGAAATTTTTAAAAGGTAATAAGAGACAAAAACCCCATTCTACCCCACTCCTTGTTTGGGCTTGGTGTTAGCTCAAGGCAAAATCTCCAAACAGATGAATGTGTCCTTAGAATGTCTGTTTTATTTAGAATCTTCTCTTTCTTAGATACTAAGCTGAAAGTGCCTTTATTCAAATCTTAATCACCATTCCCATTCTCTACACCACAAAGCCCCACCACCACCAAAATCATTTTCCCCACCCTAACAGTCAATGCAAAACTCTCTTTACCTCAGATATAAGAAAGAAGGCAACGGGACCAAACTAATCCGCAAGAATGCCTTCCAGCAGTATCTACCTCGTAAAAACAGAATATGTGCTAACCATTAAAACGAGCTGAGTATTTCAGGTAGAGTAGCAGTCGTCCATTGTGTGTGTGACAGAGGGTGCTTTTTTGTGAGTAATCCTGAAACAAATGGAATCTGAGGGTAAACTATCCTATTCCAATCCTTCTATCACTTCCACCCATTTCCAATTCCTGAACTCCCAGGTCTTGATGACTCTTCCAACAAAATGTATTTTGTTCCACAAAGAAATATGAAGGATCTATTCTGTGGCAAAGTGTTTCTCTTTTCCCCTTTCCTACAGTAGGTTCCACGGCAGACAAAGAAAAGATTTTAAAAAGGGGGAGAGCAATGGGTGAGCAGGAGCAACCTGCTGGATTCAGCATGGGTCATTTGAAATTTGGCAATCCTCTGTACTCACAGGGTTGAAGACTTTAATTAAAACAAAAATGTGATTTCAAGGAATTTAGTTTAACTGTTCTTTTATGCTGCAGAATTTAGCAAAAGCTGTGTGTGTGTGTGCATGTGTGTGTATTTTACATTGAGCAAACTTGATTTTAGGAATCTTCAAAGATAGAACAGACATGAATTATTTTCAATATTTTTTAAACTAAATCTTACATTCATTCCTTATTAAGGCTTAACAGGGTCACTAAAACATCAAGTTTCTTTGCTTTTAACTAGTATTGTACCAGCAGTATTTTACTACACAGGATAACTCATGCTGATCAAGAGTCCCACTGATTAAATAGATATCTGTCAACTCATAAAGAATGAGAAAACTTGAATCTATCTTAATAAATGCTGTTTACCAGATTAAAACATTTCAAAATGGATTTAAAATGAACATGGTAATTTGAGTCCTTAGTAATAAACTATTTGGAGACCATGACCATGGATTTTATTCCAATATGAATAAACTGCAGAAATAAAACACATTCTAGAAAAGTATATATGGGTATTAGTCCTCAACTGAGGAGGTAGTATCTAAGCATAAAAAAATTAAAATGTGATCCAAAATGCAGCTCACAAAACATCACTTCTACTATTATGCCTGCTGAAAGCTATCAGTACTATTTTAAAGTTATTTATCTTCACTTATGAAAGTAAGCATTTTTAATAAAGATTGTCTCACGGAATTGAAGATAATATCATAAATGACTTATAATTTACAGTCCTGCTTATCCATTTCATTAAAAGATGCCTTAAAAACTATCTTTATTTTAGAGATGATGCACAGGTAGTAAGACTATAAAGAAAAACACAGGTGAGGCGCAGTGGCTCATGCCTGTAACCCCAACACTTTGGGAGGTTGAGGCAGGTGGATCACTTGAGGTCAGGTATTCGAGACCAGCCTGGCCAACATGGTGAAACCCTGTCTCTACTAAAAATACAAAAATTAGCTGGGCATGGTGGTGCATGCCTATAATCCCAGCTACTTGGGAGGCTGAGGCAGGAGAATTGCCTGAATTTGGGAGGCAGAGTTGCAGTGAGCCGAGATTATGCCACTGCCCTACAGCATGGGTGACAGAGCAAGACTCTGTCTCAAAAAAAAAATAAGAAAAAAGAAAGACACAGAAATCATTTTCATTAAAGTCCAATCTTAATTACCACAGAGAAGAGAGAGTGCAGTACTTCCAGGTGGGCATTTCTGAAATGGTAATAACACCCTGGGTAGGTGTCACGGGTTGGACTGTGCTCTCCCAAAAAAGGTATGTTGAAGTTCTAACCCCCAGTACCTACTTTAAAATAGGGGTTTTGCAAATGCCGTTAAGAGGAGGTCATTAAGGTGGGTTCTAATCCAGTATGGCCAGTATTCTTACACAAATGAAAAATGTGTTACAGACACACACACACAGGAAAAACACCATGTGAAGATGAAGGCAGAGATAGGGATGAGGCATTGACAAGCCAAGGAGTGCCAGAGATTGCCAGCAAACCTCCGGAAGAAGGCAAGAGGAAGGCACGGAACAGTTTCTCCCTTACAGCCTTCAGAAAAGATTAATGCTGCCGACACCTAGATCTCGGAATTCTAGCCTCCAGAATAAAAAGACATAAAGCTGCATTGTTTAAGCCACCCAGTTCGCAGCACTTCATTACAACAACCCCAAGAAATGAATACAGTAGGGTAATTATTTTTTTAATAATTACTTTTAAACTATATATGCGTGTTGTATGAATTTTTCTGAATGGATTTTTTAATTAGCAATAAAAAGTAGAAGGAAAGCCACTTCTTTGGGAAAGGTAAGAGAAAACCATGAAACTGTGCAAGAATCAAAAGGGACATATTATGTTAGGTCTCTGAGTTGGAAAATTAATCAAGATACTGAATTTGAGGGTAATGAAAGCAACTAAGGGCAGCAACAACAAAACTGTAAGGACAAACATTTTGTCTTTTCTCAAAAATTGAGAATTTTCAGATATGAATTTAATCTATCTCTAGTCTAGGAAAAAAATGAGAGAAAAGAATCAAAATCAAGTTCAGTTGCTTTTCCATTAACACATATGACTTATTTTATCCCATGTTTTGAAATTTGCTCCATAGGTTTACAAAATCATTTTCCTTAATATCCAGATATCTCAATGTGCTTTAGAATTTTAGCCCCTAATATTGCGAATGCCCTTTAAAAAGTTTTCATTTTAGTTCCATATTCATCCTTGAAGCCAGTGTCTCTTTGCTCTTCTCATTAGCCTCATATTGTTTTCAGTAATTACTAATGTGGTTTTCTTTTCACTTAAGTTAGAAAAGGCAATCCTATGTGACATTCTTTTCTGAATTATAGCAAAGTACTAAAAATTATTTTTAAAGCACCTTTTTAAAAAAGAGTTTCTGAAAGGTAAACATTTATTTGTCTACTATTCAACTAATTCCACGACCTACCATTTACTTTTCATTAGCAGGCCAGGATTTTTACAAATTCTACAAGGCTGATGTTAGTCTTACTTTACAGATAAGAAAGCTGAGATTCAGAAGCGGCACAGTGGACATTCTAATCTAGTACCTCTAGTTCTTCTATTCTAAGAACTGTTTTTCAGTCTGGTATAATAAAGGCCATCTAAACCTACAAACTCAATCTAACAAAATCACCAATCCTATCCATGTGCAATGCGGAAAGAGGATTTGGTCCAGACCTTTTTATATAAAACACAATATTTTTGTCACAATATGGGCAATATTTCCTCATGAAAACTTTGGCACATTATTAGTACATTTTTTAACTAATGAAATACTTGTTGTGACAATCAGTCCCTAGGACGGTTCACAATAATCCACACCTCCTAGTACTTGGCACCCTCATGTACTCCCCACTCCCCACCCATACTGCACCAGGGTTGGTCTCTAAGTCCAATAGAATGTGGTCTGACATTTTTAAGATTAAGTACTAAGAGACTAAAGCTTCTGTTTTGGGTTCTCTCTCTCACAACTGTACTCTGATGTGAGCAAACTGCCATTCTGAGGACACTCAGGCAGCCTCTGGTGTGGCCTAGGAAGTGACAGACTGAGACTACCAGGACAGCCACAAGGAACTGTGGCAATAGAACACCAGAATTTATTCCTCCAAACTCTCACGCTGCACCCCCTGACCAACCTCCCTCCATCCCCTGCCCCTCTAGTCTCCCAGTCTCTGGTAACCACTATTCTACTCTCTACTTGTATTAGGTCAACTTTCTCAGATTCCACACTAGTGAGAAATGCAGTATTTGTCTCTCTGTGCTTAGCTTACTTTGCATAATATAATGTCCTCTAGGTTCATCCATGTTGTCACAAATGACACGAACACACTCACAATGTAGTACTATTGCAATGATACACAATGATATCTCCTCAACATACTAATTTCATTTACTTTTGATATATATCCAGTACTGGAATTGTTGGATCATATGGTACTACTGTTTTTAATTTTTTTAGGATGCCCCCCAAGCTGTTGTCCATAATGACTGTACTATTCCCACCAACAGTGTATAAGAGCTCCCCTTTCTCTACATCCTTGCCAGTATTTGTGATTTTTTTTTGTCTTTTTGATAATAGCCATTCAAACTGGGCTAAGATGATGACTCATTACGGTTTTGATGTGCATTTCCCTGATGACTAGTAACATTGAACATTTATTCATGTACCTGTTAGCCATTTGTATGTCTTCTTTTAGGAAATATCTATTCAGATCCCTTGCCCATTCTTTAATCAGATTTTTTTTCTATTCAGTTGAGTTCTTTATACAGTTGAACCTTGAACAAAGCTGGGGTTGGGGGCACCAACCCCCGACAAAGTTGAAAATCTGTGTATAACTTCTGACTCTCCAAAAACTTCACTACTAATAGCCCATGTTGATGAGAAGCCTTGCCAATAACATAAACAGTTGATTTCCACATACTTTGTAAATTATATGTATTATATATTCTTATAATAAAGTAAGCGAGAGAAAACGTTATTAAGAATATCCTAAGAACAAGAAAATACATTTACTATTCATTAGGTGGAAGTGGACCATGATAAAGGTCATCATGATCTTTTCATTGAGTAGGCTGAGGGGGAAGAGAAAGAGGAGGGGTTGGTCTTGCTGTCTCAGGGGTGGCAGTAAATCCTCATATAAGTGGGCCTGGCAGTTCAAACCCATGTTTTTCAAGGTTCAACTGTATCTTCTGGATATTAGCACCTTGTCAGATGCACAGTTTGTTAATATCTTCCCCCATTTTGTAGGTTATCTCTTCACTCTGTTGATTGTTTCCTTCACTGTGCAGAAGCTTTTTAGTTTGATGTAATCCCATCTGTCTATTTTTGCTTTTGTTGCCTGTGCTTTTTGAGGTCTTATCCTTGCTCAGGCCAATGTCATAAAGTGTTTCCCCTATGCTTTCTCATAGCAGTTTCACAGTTTGGGTTCTTACGTGTAAGTCTTTAATCCATTTTGAGTTAATTTTTGTAAGGGATAAGAGACAGCGGTCTAGTTTTATTCTTCCACATGTAGATATCCAGTTTTCCTAGTACCATTTCTTGAAGAGATTGTCCTTTTCCTAATGTGTATTCTTGGCATCTTTGTCAAAAATCAGTTGGTTATAAAAGCATATAACTTCTCTATTTTCTTTCATTTCAGCTATATGAATACAGAAGCTATTCATATACCTTCTCTGTTCTCTTTCATTGGTCTGTGTGTCTGTTTTCATGCCATTACCGTGGTGTTTGGTTACCACTCTTTTGTAGTATATTTTAAAGTTAGGTAGCATAATGCCTTCAGCTTTGTTCTTTTTTCTCAGTATTCTTTAGTTATTCAGGGACTTTATGTGGTGCCTTACAAATTTTAGGATTGTTTTTTATATTTCTATAAAGAATCTCATTGTTATTTCTATAGGTATTGCACTGATTTTGTAGATTGCTTTGAGCAGTACGGCCATTTTAACAATATTAATTCTTCCAATCCATTAACATGAGATATCTTTCCATTTGTTAGTGTCCTCTTCAATTTACTTCATCAATGTTTTATAGTTTTCATCGTAGAAGTCTTTCACTTCCTTGCTTATATTTATTCCTAGTTTTGTTTTTTTTTTTAAATCTATTGTAAATGTGATTGATTTCTTTCTTTTTCAGATAGTTTGCCCTTGGTCTACAGAACCACCACTGATTTTTGTATCTTGATTTTGTATCCTGCAATTTTACTAAATTTGTTTTTTAGTTCCAATAGCTATTTTTAAACAGAGTCTGTGGAGTTTTCTATATATAAGATCATGTCATCTGCAAACAAGAACAATTTGACTTCATTCTTTCCAATTTGGATGTCCTGTATTTCTTCCTCTTCTCTAATTGCTCTGGCTAGGACTTCAGTACTATGTCGAATAGAAGTAGTGAAAGTGGGCATTCTTGTCTTGTTCCAGATTTTTAGAGAAAAAGGTTTCAACTTTTCCCCATTCAGTACGATGTTAGCTGTGGGTTTGTCATTTCTGGTCTTTATTGTGTTAAGATACATTCTTTTTACACCTAATTTGTTTAGGGTTTTTATAATAAAGAAACATTGAATTTTGTCAAATGGTTTTTCTTCATCTATTGAGATGATCAGATGTTTTTTGTCCTTCATTCTGTCAATGTTATGTGTCAAATTTGTTGATTTGTATATGTGGAACCATTCTTATACCCCTACGATGAAGCCCACTCGATCACTATAAATGAGCTTTTAGATGTGTTGTTGAATTTATTTTGCTGGTATTTTGTTAAAGATTTTTGCATGTATGTTAATTTGTGATACCAGCCTTTTTGCTTTTTATTGTGTCTTTGGTTTTGGTATCAGGGTAATGTTAGCCTTTTAGAATGGATTTGGATCAACTCACTCTACTTCAATTTTTTTGAATAGTTTCATGAGAATTGGTATTAGTTCTTCTTTAAATGTTTGGTAGAATTCAGCAATGAATCCATCAAGTCCTGAGTTTTCTTTGCTGTGAGACTTTCAGTACTGATTCAATCTTGTTACTTGTTATTGGTCTGCTCAGGTTTTCTATTTTTCATAGTTCAATACTTTGTTTGCTACCATTTCTTTATTTTTGTGTTTTAGAGACAGGGTCTTGCTCTGTCACCCAGGCTAGAGTGCACTGATGTGATCATAGCTCACTGCAGCCTCTAACTCCTGGGCTCAAGAGATCCTCCCACCTCAGCCTCCCTAGTTGCTTAGCACCACCACACCGAACTAATCTTTTTAATTTTTTTGTAGAGACAGGGGTCTTGCTGTGTTGCCCAAGCTGGTCTTGAACCCAGTTTCAAGCAATCCTCCTGCCTTGGCCTCCCAAAGTGCTAGGATTACAGGCGTGAGCCACTGCACCTGGCCTCAAACTGCCATTGTTTCAGGCTTCTCTAATTACACATTTTAAAATGCATAAACTTTCTCTGGCAGAATATATGGGTTGCCTATTTACAACAGATGTATCTATTAAATCTTCAGAATTTCTTCTACTCATATAGAATTTTAAACATCTTCATTAATAGATTTTATTCTCTATTTATATCACATTGTATGTATATATGTAACCATTGGACTTTTTTAACTTAAGGAAGTAGTCAGGAGGTTGAGAGTTCCGCACAGTTTGCACATATATGGTATACTAGATAGGAATGTGGGATCTGGAATTCAGGAGACATAGACTGCAATCCTGGCTATCAAATTTGCTAGTTATGTGACCTTGGTAATTTACTTAACCTCTCTGTTACTCACATCCTCATTTATAAAGTGGCTATAACACCTACCCCATAGAGTTGAATAAGAAATGAAGAACACAAAAAACACTCTTAGCACAGAGTATAGAATATAGCAAATACTAAATCAATTAATGTTCTTTTTTTTTTTTTTTTAGTGTAGCAAAATGTGGAACAAAAGAGCTGAAGAAACTTTCTCAGTTGGGGACAATATTGTTTTGGATATTATCAGTCATTTTGTCTATATTCTGACAAGCGTTTTCTGTAAATGTGATCACTTTGGATTTTGCATTTTAGTAAGGGCAAAATAATTATTCTTTGAATATTATTTTAAGGTATACCAAGGAAAGACAGCGAAAAACTGAATCTTCCATTAATTAATAGTGTCTCAGACCTCCCAAATCATGGCTTCTCAGTGTATTTTTCTTTATCATGTAACAATAACAAAAGTCCTAATACTGAGGATCAGGGTGATTTCATGCCATGCAATTATCATATTACCTGGTACTTATAGAGAACTTTAGAATCTATAAAGCATCGTCCAATGCATTAGGTAATTGAATCATCTACTAAGTTCTAGTTGAATATTAAAAATTAATTTTAAATGTAAAATTAATTTAAACATTAAAATGGGGAGTCCAATTCTGTCTAACTTCAAAGTCGATCATGGCACTAATGACTGCCTCTGTCTCTTGGATAATTCATCTAGGGGAAGAAGGGGACAAACTGGGTGGAAGCTGTGGACCACCATGTCAGTAAGTATGTGCAGGGATTGCATTCTACCCTCCTCAGCATCAGTTATACAGGGATACCCACTCCATTCCCTCCCCTCACAGCCAGCACTTTGTTGAGGTAAAAGAAGAACCTGTCTTTGAAAATGCTGGAGAACCCAGTTTCAAAGTTTCTCTCTTCTTTTTTTCCCCCATGATTTGCTTTGGAACAGCCTGATCCATTATCTTTTTTAGCAGCTCATTATTTCAATTTAATGTCCTTATCTGCTGTTTCTTTCCACTTGGCAAAGCTCTTCTTATCAAATGTTATTCTGTATTTAAAATCTGAAGGATAGCTAATATGGGACCTATTACAGCAAACACAGAAAAAAACCTTATTTTGCCATTATTTATTTGCATTCAGAACTGCCTTCCTTTTTGAAGCAAGTTCTTTAGCCTCAGAAGGTATAGTTTTTATCATTAAATTCCTTTAGACTTTCTTCAGAATCGTCAGCTATCACCACTATGAGAAAAGCCACTGGAGAGTGCCCATTTAAACAACAGATAGATTTCCAAAAGAAAGGAGATGAAGGGATCTTGAATTAGAAGGAAATGTGCACTTTAAAATTGTGGTCAGGCAGCTGAGGCAAAAGGATCACTTGAACCTAGGAGCCCAAGGCCAGCCTGGGCAATATAGTGAGACCTCACCTCTTTTAAAAAAAAAAAAAAAAAAAAGAAGAAGAAGAAGAAAGAAAGAAAAGCTACCCCTGGCCAGGTGTGGTGACTCACACCTGTAATCTCAGCACTTTGGGAGGCCAAGGCGGGCGGATCACTTGAGGTCAGGAGTTCAAGACCAGCCTGAAAAACATGGTGAAACCCTGTCTCTACTAAAAATACAAAAATTAGCCAGGCGTGATGGTGCATGCCTGTAAACCCAGCTACTCGAGAGGCTAAGGCAGGAGAATCGCTTGAACCTGGGAGGTGGCGGTTGCAGTGAGCCAAGATTGTACCACTGCACTCCAGCCTGGATGACACAGCGAGACTCAGTCTCAAAAAAAAAAAAGAAAAGAAAAGAACAAAAGAAAGAAAAGCTACCCCCAAAGGTTTGTGGTATAAACTCTGAAATTTTAGCATTTCCTTAGATTTCATAGGTGTTAGTAATCTATCTCTTGTTAATACTTGCAATTAATACTCTGCCATTTATAAACACAATGTCTTATTAAGACATTTTTATCACTTATTAATGGCTTATTAAGTGGTTTGTCTTGTTCTAGCTTTATGCCAATGTTATTACTTGCAGTTTGAAATAAATCAGTAGTGGTTAATAGTTTCAAAATTCATTTTAATAACAAAAAATCTAGTCTTATGTTTTTCAATTTAAACCAATATTAATAAACCAACTCACTTTTTGGCATCCTCCTCTACAGGCAGAAGTTCTTCAAATATCACCCATATGTCCTCTCCTTCCCTTTAATACAGTAAGACCCTAAACCCACACAGAAACAGTTTCCTACTAACATCAAAAAGCAACAGAACATTGTACCAAAATATTTGTTAATTCAGCTTCCTTTTTTACTAATCACCTGTTTTGACCCCAAAGCTACAAATGAACATTATTTGAGGAGTTTTAGATTTGTGTTTAATTATTTACTTAGAGTAAATAATTAAATTGTGTTCATTTGTGTTACACTTAGACAACAGAATATCAGTATTCTATTCTGTATTTGAACTTCCAAGTCACTGTATTCACTCTTTTATGTTTTATTTACCCCTAAAATTTAGCTTCCTAAAACTAATCTAAATGAGACTGTGACTGAGTAGCAAAGTTCATAGCTTCTAAAAGACTTAGTTCCTCCTCTATAAAATGGGGAGATATCTTCCTCAGAGGGCTACTGGGGGAATTAAATGAGATAACGTATGTAAAGTTCTCAGCATAGTGACTGAGACAAAGTTTAAGAAATGTTGCGTTCATGGTGACAAGGATGATGAGAATGAGGATGATGACAATGATCATGATGATGATGGAGGGTGTGTCCCTGTAGGATATCACATGATATGCACACTATCGATGACCAAGAGGCATCCTCAGTTGCAGATATGGAGCAATGTATCACAACATGTTACTGAGATTCAGTGTGAAAACAGCTGGACCAATATAAGGTGGCAGCACTACAATCCGATACGAATTCACTTTTTTTTTTTTTTTTTGAGATGGAGTCTTGCTCTGTCACCAGGCTGGAATGCAGTGGCATGATCTCGGATGACTGCAACCTCCACCTCTCAGGTTCAAGCGATTCTCCTGCCTCAGCCTTTCAAACAGCTGGAACTACAGACGCTCCCTACCACGCCCGGCTAATTTTCTGTATTTTAGTGGAGACAGGGTTTCACCATGTTGGCCAGGATGGTCTTGACCTCCTGACCTTGGGATCCGCCCGCCTTGGCCTCCTAAAATGCTGGGATTGCAGGCGTGGGCCACCACACCCAGCCGAATCCACATTTTTTTTTAGAGAATTGTTATTAGGTTTCAAATTACTGGTCAAATATTACTTTGAGTTTTAAATATTTGTTTCTGTAATAGAAATAGTCACAAAATATTTTCGAAAACAAAAATGTTTATTTCAAGAACTGCCATGAAATTATCACTTACATGGAGAATTAAGCAGCACAAACATTTCTCTAAATACTTCCAGAGGTTAGTGAACATGTTTAAACACATGTGCTGATGAAAACAAAACAAACCCAAACACAAAACGCTGCTGTCAGGGTTCTTCTGATTAAATAAAGCTGTCTTATTGCAGGTTTTCATCTGCTACTATTTCTTAAATGATCACTGCTAGGTTTTATGTAAGTTCTTTCCTTTTTCCTAATTCCACATCAAGCATATAAGTATATATGCACTATGAATAAAATTCATGGCATGAAATGATTTCGTAAGAGATCCAAATAATGTTTTAAAAAACAAATAAATGTATGACTGCATTTGACTAATTGGTAGACTAATGAAGAAAATCCATTTTTATAGCCGCTCACCCTTCCCTTTAAAAAATGGTCTACAATTTGGCATTCCACTGTGGTGTTCTTGGTGATTTGTTGGAGATGCTCTCTCAGCCAATCACCATTAGGCACTGGAAGAGGTACGTCTTTTTAGCTTCCATTTGTATTCAAAAATGACTCTTTTTACATTAAAATCTGATTTTACTTTTACTTTTCTCCTGCTGTTCCAAGAAATGTTCAAGGATACAAACATAAGACTTGGCTTCTCGCCGGGCGCAGTGGCTCAAGCCTGTAATCCCAGCACTTTGGGAGGCCGAGACGGGCGGATCACGAGGTCAGGAGATCGAGACCATCCTGGCTAACACGGTGAAACCCCGTCTCTACTAAAAAATACAAAAAACTAGCCAGGCGAGGTGGCGGGCGCCTGTAGTCCCGGCTACTCGGGAGGCTGAGGCAGGAGAATGGCGGGAACCCGGGAGGCGGAGCTTGCAGTGAGCTGAGATCCGGCCACAGCACTCCAGCCTGGAGGCCAGAGTGAAACTCCGTCTCTACTAAAAATACAAAAAATTAGCCGGGCGCGGTGGTGGGCGCCTGTAGTCCCAGCTACTCAGGAGGCTGAGGCAGGAGAATGGCGTGAACCCGGAAGGCGGAGCTTGCAGTGAGCCGAGATCGCGCCACTGCACTCCAGCCTGGGCGACAGCGCGAGACTCCGTCTCAAAAAAAAAAAAAAGACTTGGCTTCTCCATGGCTACTCTAATAAATATTATTTTTCCTGCTTCCCTCCAGAACTCATTACATGAGTTTGGTAATCACTGTAAGGAATATGTAAAGAATACTTAAGTCAATGAAAAAAAATCTATATAAATACAAAGAAAACATAAAAGTAAACTCTCTTGGGTGATCTCTCTTTTAAAGTTGTTCCACGTATTTGATTACTATCATATAACCAATATATTACCCTTCTCTTCCAAAGTTCCCTAATACATACTTGGAAGGATAGGAAGAACGACAGATTCTGCCTAATTCAATGATTAAGTACTCATTACTCACAAAAAAAAAAAATAGGAAAACTAAAACTCACATAAAACATCATTAGATATTGTGTGTCTCTTACGTAGCATTCATAGAATGTTTATGCCAGTTGACATAAGCTACCTGACTTCAGTCAGTATATCCCCTCTTTGTGGGTATAGGTGTGCACAGAAAGAACATAGATATCATCACTACATGAATGCTTGCTACTTGATAAATTCAGCAAATAGAGTTTTCCCCTCAATAAACCCAAAAATACTCAGGAATCTCAACACAAAGTAGAGATGCCGTTATTGAGGAAATGATGTATGCCCGACGCTTCTAAAACCAGCACTTTGTGTATATTCATGCGACTGCATGAAAGTGCTCACTCCCTTACATCATAGTTGTAAGTAAGTCTCTGTGAGAAACCTGAACACAATTCATGCAGGCTGCAGAAGGTTTCATGAAAGAAAAGAAGTTTTAAACTGGCAAAATTAAAATAAAATCAAAGTATATGAAATATTTACTCGTGTAAATGTAAACATAGTTTTCTGAAGGCTTAGCTTATTTCAATTTTCTAACTTTAATATTATTAGACTGAAGGTCATTACTTATGTCTGGAATCTTTACTTGAACTACAGTTAAAGTGTGAACACACAGATGCACACATGTGCACACACATGCCCTCACAAATGTATTAAATACCAGGCAGCCCCTAGTAACAATCAGGCCAAGTGTAAGATGAAAGGTTTTGTGGTTTCTAGGGCATAAGAAGCAAAGCAAAGGTTTTCAGAGCAAGAACACTGAGGCAGAAATAAAGAAGTTCAAAAATCAGTCAAAATAAGCAAATCGTGTGCCTAAAAACCAGGAGGTCAAAGAGAGATTAAAGAGGACAAATTTAAGTGGTCAAGGCAAACAAGACTTACATCAAGCTTGTTCAACCCATGGCCCAAAACAAATTCGTAAACTTTCTTAAAGCATTATGAGATTTTTTTTTTGGCCAAGTTTTTTAGCTCATCAGCTGTCGTTATTGTTAGCGTATTTTATGTGTGGCCCAAGACAATTCTTCTTTCAATGTGGCCCAGGGAGGCCAAAAGATTGGACACCTCTGACTTACATGTTATAGTCTGGCAGAGGAAAATAATACTACCTCCATCACCATTGTGTTATGAGCCTGTTCTGGGGCTACTTCATTTTCTAGAGTTTAGTGTGTTTTCCTGCCCATGTATTTACCCGCTCACTCATTTGATGTATAATATACTGAGCACGTACTATGTGCTAAATACACGGCACATGGTATAACTGTATAATTCAGTTTTGGGTCCCATTGAGTTTCAGGTATCCACGGGAAGTAGGAATGGCCATGGACAATACACAGTTGTGTATATGGGTTTAGAGACCAGGAGAGAGATCTTGATTGCAAATGAGAATCTGGTGTTGTTAGCATCGTCACTCTGTTTTATGAAGCCATGAGAACGAATGCCAGGGTCCTGGAGGGAGTGCAGAATGAGATGAGTAGAAAACCCAGACAGAACTCTGGAAACCAAACAGAACTGGGAGGAATACCAGAAAAGCATGGCGTCATGGAAGTCCAGGGATCAGAGTACCTCAAAAAGAAAGGAGTGATCAATAGTGTAAAATGCTGCCAAGAGATTATGAAAGATAAAGACTCAAAGTGTCTATTGGCAGCAGATGACCTCAAGTTTGGAGGTATACAAGGAAGCTGAAGGGAGTAGGCAAAGGAAAGACTGAGGATAACGGTAGGTTCATGGGGTTGGGAGTGGGGGTTATTAACCCTTCTGGAAGCATTCAGTTATTTGGGGGAAGAGAACTTTCATTTTAAATAATTTACAAGACGAAAAAAACAAGGTAGACCATAGGGGTCACAGGCTTTTTTAAAAAGAGAAATAAATCTTCAGGCGGCAATTAAAAATGGAAAGGCCCAACTTTGAGGGGAACTGATGAAGTATATTTAAGGAAACGCTGGGTCAATCTGAGATAAAGGAGTACAGCAAAGAGTGGTTATAATGTAAAAGCTAAACTGGAGCTTTTCTGTACTGAGTTGGAGTGGCAGACGGTGAATGTAACTGCAATAATTCCAAAGCTAGTTTTTCTACACTTACGCTACAAAACGTCCTGTCCTAAAAATCTCAGAGACAATGAGAACTTCCGTAAGCCCATAATGCTTACTGTGATTTTACCACCAAATTCAGGATTAAGAAGTGCACAGTTCCCACACTAAGAGACAGAAGTCAGTCCAAAGGATAAGGGAGTAACTCTGTTAAACAAAACTGAAAATTTTTAGCTTTCAAAATTATTAAGAGAATAGGCAAATGCAAAATAAAATGCTGGAATAGAAAATGAATATTCATAATAACCCACACTTAAAAGATATCAAAGATCAGTTACAAATTAACAAATTCAAATGTTTAGAAAGTTAATAAAGAGCTTATCACTATGTTTGATATATAGTAACAGTGAAATAACCAGTAATTATTAAAATCTTACTTTTAAAACTGTAAAACATATATATTTACACAGCTTTTTCTGGGAAGAAGAGCATAGTATAGAGATGGTATATGTTTTTCAGAAAAAAGATCAATCTTCCCACGCAGACACTGAACATAGAAGACCAGTTTCATCTGAACCTGGGAAGCCAGAATTAATTTGGACAAATTAACTAAAATCATCATCATGCTAAGGCACCACACCAAATTGCCATTCATGGTTATATTGGTTTCTGGAACTCAGTGCTCTCACTGGAAAAATGGAAAGGTTTTGGCCAATAGATAGAGTTTTCAATATTAACACTGAACAGAATTTCTAACTATGTTATAGAGCAGACCTCTGTCTATATTTGCATGGTGTGTAGAGGGGGCATATTTTAGATGTGTTTTCAGACATACTTAGGTATATACATAAACACATCAAAAGTAATTTGGGTTTCGGAAAAGTGGATGTGTTTCCTTACCTGTGCATTAATAAACTGGTATTTAAATTTTATTCCAACATGTATTCAAGACATATGTCAATATGTCTGAATAAGGCTAATATGCATTAAAGACAAAATTCAGTGTCTACAGATTATAAACTTTGGAGAAAGTAAGCTATGTCCAGAGTAAAGAGAGAAAGGAATAAGTATATTTGAACTACTGATCCACTCTTTCCCTGGAGCTATTAATGATTTCATTTCATTTAATATATTAAGTTCAAGCAAGTTTATCAAGGTTTAGCTCACTATTGGTTTGTATGAAATAACAATGTTCACCACTATCAATCAATCATGGTGAGGAGCTAATCTGTGGTTATTTCACGTATCCTTGCATGATATTTTCAGTGCAAAGATTTGTGTTATAGGTACTATATACACAAGGCCATGTGGTGACTGAATTGTGCCACCAGAGGAGAAATCCCTAGAAAAACTGTCAGCCCTCTTTGTTACCTGTTCTATTTTACATGATTGAATTTTTCAATTTTGGCCTAATCAACTTAAATTATTATTGGTACAATTTTGTGAAATACAGAATTAATGGAATTCAAATTTTATGGAATTATAATTGACTATAAAATGGGTTTAATATGATTCTAATTTGAAATCATTCATTGTTCCAGAATTCATCTATTTGGTGGTATCATTTGAAAGTTAAAAAAAAAAACATCAATGGTATATGTGGTTGTAACTGATTTTCTTGATTCCTTGCTTAATAGAGAGTTGTGACACATCTTGAATCTAAAACTATTCTCTGTAGAGTTACAGGGGTATAATCTTCAGGGAATCCACAACATAGGATATAAACAATTCAACTTTGAAACCCAAAAGACACTAGGAATTACTAAGCATTAAAAATATATATTGAAAAATGCTTATATTTCTCTATTAATTTCTTTTTTACACCTGAGATCATGGGGTATGTTATGTGTAGCTGTAGATTTTTGACGGATATGGGAAATTCCTGGGATGAAATGTAAATATCAATAGGCAGGATTAGAACCGAAATTCATTTATTCCTTCATTTTCTAACTCTGTTCCAGGGAGATGTTTCAGCACTGGGGGTGCAAAATGGAGACCAATTTGCTCCCTTCTAGAAAGGTCACAATTTATGTAAAAAGACAAGTACAGAAAAAGACTATACTTTATTTCTTCATCATCCATCATTTTGGTTAATGGTCCTCGATATTGGTTATGGATATCTTGAGTTTTAGCAATAGATTCTGACAGTGAACTATGATCAGCTTCTCAAAAGACATGTAATTTCCATGTTATGTTGTCACCTCTTCAAGAGGTGACATCTTACAGCTTGATGTCTTAGCATGATTTCCAAACATATTGGACTCACATTTATGTAAGTAGTCCCATTGCAGAGAAAGACTGTGCAATGTATCCAACAAAGTATATTTTGGTCTGTGTGATCTCACTACTTATTAGAGTATACTTTGATAATTAATTTGCATTAAATTATATTAATATACATTATTATATCCTATTGAGACAGACATTGAGCTAGAAGACTAGAAGGGGAAAAAGCAAAATGCCAAATCATTGGACATTGATTGCAGGTGAATGCTTAATTTTAAAATTGCATCTGAGTTGACCGGAAGCCACAGGTTCTTTTGATCAAGCCTTTTAAGTGAGCTAGAATAACAAATTATGGTATATACAAAAGTGTGACTCCATGCAAAAGGTAGGAATATATTATGACCACAAGAATGCCCATACCACCATAATTCACAAAATGCATGTCTATTCACAACTGAAAAGATTGTATAAACTATGCAGGAAACAGAACTACAGATTACAACTTGCTAAGCAAGACTGTAATATCCTCATAACCATCTTTTAATGTAATACCTCACCATTATGCTAGGCATGATCAAACTTTTGGTCAACCTATTTATGTTATAATTGCAATCATTAGCTTTACAGGACAGTTACTATGGAATCAGAAGATAAGGAAGGTGATGATTTAGTACAATTTGAGAGTGCAAAAATGCTTAATACCAACAATGTCTATGGGAGGTATTAAAAAGTAAGATAGAAGAGGAGAGTTACAGGGTCAACCAGCCTCATACTGGGATTAGGAGAAGGGTATGGGGAAGAGAAAAACAGTATGATGTAGAAAGGTTATGTGGGGAAATGGAGGGGCCCCAGAAGAAAGAATGAACTAGAAAACCACTTTACAAGAGTCAGAAGGTAGTTAACATGGTAAAAGAATGTCATCTCATCAATCCAGACCGAGGCTTAAATCCAGTTTCAAAACTTTACTAGCTATGACCTCGTCTACAAAGGAGAAATATTACAGAACCTATCTTATTGGGTTATGGAGAAATTTAAGTGATCTAATGTAAAGATGAAAAAGTGAACTTTAAACAAGTTGAAGTTTATGGGTAAATAGAACAAACCAGGAAGCGAGCATGCTTACAAAAGACAAACACTGATTGCAGGTGAATGCTTAATTTTAAAATTGAATCTGAGTTGACCAGAAGCCACAGGTTCTTTTGACCAAGCGTTTTGTAACCAAGCGTGCTTACAAAAGAGGACAAACACCTACTGTGATACAACGGAAGACATGAGAACAGGAATACATTAACATCATTAGGACCCATCCACTGCTGAATCAGCTAAACCGAAACAAGCCTGGCGTACTCCACCACATGATTCATGCTTAAGAAATTTGGGGAAGATTACATATTTGGAACCTTCATCATTTTCTCTCCGAATTGTTGACTTTGTGTTGCATTAAGCTCAAGGCAGCTCTCAACTACAGGACTACGCCACCATCAGGTCCTCTCATCCCTCTAAAATAATCCTCATTTTAGTGGTTCAGATTGTTGAGAGACAAGTCTCTATGTCTCTCACATTTCTGCACATCTTGCAGATAAAGTACTATTAACTGTCCTTTGTTAAGGATTAATTAAGGCTGTACAGATAACAGTCTTGGAAGACACAGTGTCCTCCTCCAGAGTAAGGAAGACATGTTTACTGCCTGTTTTAAAAGATTCAGGTTCCCTAAACTCAAGTGTCCGCTTGTAACACAACCTACTGCACTACTGCGTGTGCAGGTATCATTTGACCCTCTTTTTATCACCCTGTGGGAACTGGGGCTCAGATAATTAACTTACACACTAATAGTCTGACTACTGTTAATGCTGTGAGTAATACACTGTCCTTCGTCTCCGACCCGGCATTCATTAAAGTGTAGCAGGCCAACTTGTTGGCTTGCAAGTAGAGTAAAATCTAAGATCCTTCACAATTCTTGACATAGATCTTTAGGGAAAATAGACCCCCTAGAATCACTGTTAAAATGGTATGAAGATGCTGTTTCAGTAGATTATTGGATTTCCTGAAACCCATTCACTAGACTACTGCAACACTGATAGACCACAGGACAGAAGACGCCCCACTCAGTCAGGGCCTACTGAAAGTCTTTGTGACCATGTATGAAATAGATGCTGCTTACAAGTGAATAGCAGCAGAATACAGCGTGGTGTTTATCCTTGGAACAACACTTAGTAAATGAAAACAGCTGCAGGAGGCAGAAAGGGACCAGATCTTGAGAAGTCTAATGTGGTTTGGTTCAACCCAAGCCTAAACACTTGCTATGGATGCCTTTCTACAAAAAAATACTATACCCATCTATAAATCCCAAGTTTAAATTCTATTTCAGCACTGAGCAGGTATTTCCAACCCTGTTTTTTTCTTTCCTTTTTTTTTTTTTTTGGTTGTTGTTTTGGGGTTTTTTGTTGTTGTTGTTGTTGTTTGTTTGCTTTTTGTTTGATGTTTTGTTTTGAGACAGGGTCTCACTCGGTCGCCCAGGCTAGAGTGTAGTGGCATTAACATAGCTCACTTCAGCCTCAAATTCCTGGGCTCAAGCAATCCTCCTCCCTCAGCCTCCCAAGTAGCTGGGACCACAGGTGTGCACCATTAAGCCTGGCTGATTTTATTTTTTTGTAGAAACGTGGTCTCATCATGTTGTCCAGGCTGGTCCCGAACTCCTGGGCTCAAGCCATTCTCCTGCCTAGGCTGTGATTAAAGTGCTGGGATGAGCCACAAGTATTTCCAATTTTAGTTGACACTACATACCACTCAATTCTAAATTTCTTCATTGGTGGTAGATTTTTACCACAGTTAGTGACTTGTAACTAGATAGACAAATATGGTTACCAATGAAAACATGTACAACACATGTATTTAACCCAATTCATGACATTCACCCATTTTTATACTCAATGTTGTGATAAAATTAATTTTTTTTTTCTAAAACAATGTCACTATGAGACATTGTTTCCAGGGGAGGTACTTCAAAGTGTTGACTAGTGTATCTATATGTGTGGTACAGGAGACAAGGAAGGGCACACTAAAGGTTTTTCACGTTCTATTAATTGAAAACATGTTTGTTATGATAGGCTCCTTTTAAAAATTCAAACAAACTTCACCCCTAACTCTGAATTGTTCTAATCAGATCATCTTCTAGTACCTAGCCAAAATTAGCTTCAGGAAAATAGAGTTTTGATGAGTGACGAGGGGGAAAAGGAGTTACAGAAGTCTAGTACTCATTATAACGTTTTAAAACATTTTCCTAAGTGTCTTCATAATGGAAAAATAGAACATTACCTTTTGCAGAACTGAGTATTTCTTTGGGGAACAATATTTTATCAGTGGTATATTCCATTATTGCTGACAAGAGCTATAACTACATAGTTACAGGGATGAAATACTCTTAATCTACATGTGATACACAGGACATATGTATAATCTACACACATATATAGAAATTAAGCAAAAAGTTTAATCATCTTACGAAAATATACATGCAATGCCTATTAAGTATCATTAATTGGGAATTTTCAAGAAAACATAAATAAGTGATACCTCTATTTTCAAAGTCATTAATCTACTAGATGCAAGAAATCTTACTTACTCATAAATCTTTAAATCTGTCTGCACTACAAACCCCAAATCAGTTCACCTTTACGAGTAAAGGAGAAGAATTAGGAGAAAGTGCTTTTTAAAAACAAGGTTAAAAAGAAATAAATAACTGTTGTAGTTTGGGTAAATATCTCACTACAGAATTTATTCCTCTATAAATGTTTTAGGAACACACAAAATCTTCAGAGATTAGTTATTCCCTTAAGCAGTTGCCTGTCCATCAAATATTACATTGTTAACTTCCTTCTTCATGGTATATCATCTAGTTTTCCAATATTTCCAGAGTTCTTCTACTGTCTCAATTGAATTTAACAAACAAATGTACTTATCTCCAAACATTTTTAGTATTTTTCTTCAGTGCTACATTGAGTCATGGCATCATAAGTCACTTTAAAATTTAACTTAAGGCATCCCATTGCTTCCATTGCAAAGTCCTCTGGATACTCTTGAAATAAGATGCTTCCTTTCAAAGATGCTTTCATGAAGAAGAATATTTAAACATCCTATATTTTATGGACTGAAATCTGTATAACAAGCATCATATTTGATATAAAAAATTTATTTAATCATTTTATAAATATGGAATATTTGTAAATGTTAATGCCATTGGAAAAACAATCTGCCATTTATAGTACATCTCATTATTTTATATTATATGTCCACATAATTCAAATCACATAATCATAGATTTTTGCAGCTGGAAGTAGGTATTAGCAACTCAATATGCAAATAAAGAAACTGAGGCTCTCAAAGGTTAAAGAACCTACGTAGAATACAACTTCCTACAAAGATAATGGAAGACTAACACTGGTGACCAGGATTTATGCCATTCCATGCTGCTGCACTAGTTCCCAAGCAGCAAGTAACCAGTGGTAATTCATAATGTATTGCCCTGACAATCTCGATATCCATGGGCTTCTGTCTTAAGTACACATTTATTACTGAGTAATGGAACTCTTGCTTTTTGCCGGCCCATTGCTATACACAAAGATTGACACCCTTTGGTGCATCTTGACTTTGAGAGCTCTCTACTAACTTCTGTCCTGGTGTATTTTACTGGCAGTTTAAAAATCCTGATTCAGCAATGTTATGGCAATACTATTACAGTTATCTTTTAAAATATACAAAACCACATTAGCTAGAGGGTGGTGTCACTATCATAAAAAGGGCTATGGGCCAATCATTTGTTTCAGTTGCTATGCAGCCACATCCATACGGCACAGATTGAGGCCTCAGGAAATTCTTAACATTCTGAGGTAAATACAAAGACGTGGGAAGATTATTTCTTTTTGTGAAGACTGTTCTACCTAGGTAGTAGTTGTATCACATCTGAAATGGATGCTGAAATGTAGATATACCCAACTTTTTATAGTTATAAGCTTCCCTATGTTTTATTTTTTAAATGATCCTGACTTTTCTCATCCTAAAATCAATAATATATGTGCTGTATGAAATTAAACCCTATGGATGAAACCACAGGCAAGAGCAGTAAAGGTTATGGAAAAATATGCCTTTATAATGCTTCTGTTATCTGTGCTGCTAACTATAACTCTTGCATATATAATTCCATTATACTTTTATAATTCAGGGCTTTGAAAATGCTTTTGAACCATTAATATATTTTCCTGGTTAAAATTCTTTGAGATGTTCTTAACAAGAGTCTTAGATAATGAATTTGGGCAAACTCTGGAACAGTCTTTACAGTATTATCATTCTCATTAATTTTCAGAACTACCCACTGTGTTGAGATGATTGTCATGGACCTAAGACTTCAATTTGGCTAAATATTTTTGCATATATTTCAACATATAAGTAACTAACAGATGTTTAAATGTTAAGTTCATATGGAAGAAATGGTTAAATGTATTTAATCTCATGATTTCTTTGCCACACTAATTCTTATTTTACTATTTCTTTATGTATTACACTATTTCCTCTATACTTTGGTGTATAATAAACCAAAAATTCCAAAATTCCTTCAAAGACAATCCTTCAAAACATTCTAGAATTAAGAAATCTATGCATATATAAATTTAATATATGTAGCATAACTAACTTTTTTAAAAAGAATACCTTAAACAGTGATATAATTAGTAATATAAAATAATTATTTTTATAAAATATACAGAGTTCATATAAAGCATAGGACTGGATTTTTTACTTTTTTCCTTTATATTTTTAACAGAAAGAATGGTTTCCATTTATATTCTTATTTGGCTTTATCAACCTGATATATACTGCCCTAACCTGCCAGTAAAATATGGGTAGAAGACTAAAAACAATATTACTTTAAGAGAGTTAATGCAGTACACAGTTCCATATTTTCATCTAGTTTATTCTTTTCTCTTTGCCTGTTTGGTTATCTCTGAAGACTGCTTCTGTTTCCATTGTTTCATCCTTTAGCATTCACATATCAGAGCAATAAGTATTTCATTACTGGTTTATCTGTCCAGAGGCTTGAGAAGCGGTAACAATTAACCCTCCCTTCACAGTGATTGATACAGGCTTTGCTTTCAATTTGTTCCACTACACAGATCATGAAATTCTGAATGCAATCATCCTCATTGACCTACACTTTCAAACACACAGCTACAATGAGACTAAAGTAATTATTAAAAGGAACACAGGACTACTGAGATCTGAAACAAAGTCTTTTTAAAATCTGTTAGACGACCTTCTGGTAAAATTGGCAAATTCTGATGCTAAGGAAAATGATAGCTTAGTGTCCCTGTCTGGAAATATTCAATGCAAGCTGATCAATGTATATTATGGTGATTGCATTGGCTGTAGTATGTCCTTAGAAAATACAGAAAGCCATTCTAGAACTGTTAGAAACACATAGAGTTAAACTGTTAACATTGTGCCTTACTCTGTATAAAATTTTTTCAAAGAAACTAAAGTTCCTGATTTCTGTAAAAAGTAAAATACACTGACCATAGCGAAGAATTAAGACTGGAAATGCAATAGTTTTATTGTCTAAGAGTTGCATACCTGAGCCCTACATTTTCCCTCTCCCCTCTCCCTTTAGATGAAGAGTCACAGTAAGAAATGAATACATTTTTCACAAAGTCTGGAAAAATGGCTTCAAATAAATATTAATCTACTGCAATCGATATATATGAGGAATGGAGAGGGGCTGGTAGGAGAGTGGTGACTACAGAACTATATTAAAACAAGGGTTGCAGTTAAAGAAAATCAGGGCAGAAAGCAAGGCAGCAGGCCTGAGGCTCTAATCACAGAACAGAGTGATGGAGATGAACCAATACTGCATGGATTAGCGATGAATTATTTTGAACCGTAATCATATGCCTGCACAGGAGAGAGGCAAAAGCTAACCATTGCTCATAAACTGATCTGCTGATTTCCAGAGACAGAAAGAGAGAGGCAAAGAGAGAGAAAAGAATAAATTCATATGCTAAACTAATTCAGAATAATGAAAACCTAAAGATGTGGTTATATTTCAAGTAACATTTTATGTTTAATGTCTGCTACATACTACATAATATGCAGTGTTTCAAATATAAACTGTAAAGTTCTTAGATTCAGACAGGATTAAACCAACCATTTCTTCTAAGATTAGGATGCAATATATGTACTCTACATTCTTCGTTGCCCAATAAAACCATTTTTGGACAACTTTGACATCCCCCAAATATAAATGTTTTAAGTATTTATTTACAAAGAAGAAACAGCATTCAAGAAATTAACTTCCTTTGGATAATGTGAAAAATTCATAGCAAATGAAGATTCAATTGTTAGAACTAATTTTGTTAGGAAGAAAAAAATCAAAACTGCTGGTAGCAAGAGATTCCTGAGATTCTTATGAACAGACTGTTTAAATGAAGAGCACTTTAATCAGTAGAGGAATCCTCACGTTTCTAATGTCTTGCTGTGCATTCTGCAGGTTATAGTAGCAGCTGGTAGAGGTCATATATCTTTTGTGAGCATCCCAAAAAGGCTCACTGCCAGACTGTTAAATTATGAATAAGCAATGAACAAAAGAATGCAGATACGGTGGTGACAAGATAATCCAAGCAAATTTATCTATGACAAATTTCACAGGATTAACAAATTACATTTACACAGAACAATAAAAATGTGCAAAAAAAAAATGATGAGCCTACTTTTCCTTACAGCATTAGGAAAACAAAAAGTCACCAATCCACTGCATACATTTAAATGTAACTCAATCTAAAGTAAGACATTTATAATGTTCAAGATATCTATGTAACATTTTTCCATTTCAGATAGACATACACAAACATGGTATATCTTATATTTTATATATAATTTATGTTGTAAACAGTGTATATATATGTATCATGTGACTTACATATAAGCTGCGCACACTATATACAAAAATCTTGTATAATTTAAAAAATCATATACATGAATAGAATACATGTTTTTAGAAGTGGATTCTGATGAATAAATTATATTTGTAAAGGGAAAATGTCCCCTCCATCAGCACAATACATACTAGTTAATAAAATATCCTTATTCATTCATGTCTCCATTTTCTAGGGACAGAGAGAGAAGTTCTGCAAACAGTTTCAATCATTCCACTTGCCATCATCAAAATACTGCCATCTCTCTGAGTTAAAGTGCTTCTGAATGAAGTTTAGAGCTAGCATCCTTTTCCGCAGTGTTACTTTAGCAGAAAGGAAAATCCAGAGATTTAGGGAAGAGAGTGTTAATTATATCTATATTCACACACAGATGACCCTTAATTCAATATTAAATTCTTTATAATAAAATTCTTTTTATAAATCTTACAAATGAAAACGCCCTAGTTCATCAGCTATAAGGAAATATTATTGAAATGCCCTATAAGTTTATAAAGTGGTCTTAAAATGCCGTGGGACACTACTTTTCAAAATGTGCAATTAAGATTTGTAAGTTTAATGTTTTATACTAGGTACCCAACTCACAGTCCTTTAATTCTGCATTAGAATACTGATGATAATATAATACTGTAATCAGATGTAATCTCTTCTAAGATGATCTGACGGCTGTTTAAAATTTTGTAGTCTATTTTTCACTTAATGCTTCCTATTGACTTTTGTTTTTTATCTTCAATATTTCAGTAAAACAACCCTCTAAATTTTAAGTTCTTTGCCACATCTTATAAGGCAACTTATCCTTTCATAAACAAGATATTTGCTGAAGGTAAAAAATGAATCTGATACACAAGCAAATTACCTTGCAACCACAAATACTCAAGCAATTCTTATTCAGTCCTTTAAAGCATGAAATTTCTATTATACATGTTATTTTTAAAGAAGCTATTTAGTTGACAATATTACATCCAAAAATGTAAAGATAAATGTGGCATGTTTGTCTACTACTGCAATCTTGCATATATTCTGCAATGAACACCCACTCACGTCACATGCTACAAAGTTTCCTAAAGTACAGTTTTTGTTAAAGAACTGTTATGTATGGGACCAACCCCTAGGGTTCCTGGCTTAGAGGAAAAAAATGTTACCAAAGCCTAACTTTCCCTTCTTGAAGATGACTCTGCGTGTGTGTATGTGTGTGTGTGTGTGTTGCAGGGATGGGGGAGTAAATAATAACTTACCATTTATGTATTTATTGTGGTCCATTTTAACATGTCATATTTTTAATTAAATGAGTGAATGCATGTAAAGCTCTTAGAAAAGTACCTGTTTATTAGCACACGATGCTATATAAATGCTTGCTGCCACTGTTATAATGCCAGATAATTTGGCAGGAGGCCAACTTGTACAAATCCTTATAAATTTCAAAAGACAATGTCCAGAAATACAGTTAGGTACTAAAATGAGTTATTCAGAAAGCCTTATGAGACTGTTTCTACACAACCAGTGGCAAAAGTATTACAAAATAAAAATGCTTCAACTATAATCTTTAGACAAACTTGTGGCACACTCTGAGCCATGAATTATATGAGCAGAGGGCCTTGAGAACTTCACATGCTGTGACCAAAGAGGCAGATGTACATGGAAACCTGATTCTTCTGACACCACTCAGCTACAAATTTGCCCTAAAGTATGTATAGCTATGGAGGTTGCCCACAAAACTACTGGGACAGTAAAGGGTGAGGTAACAATGCTTTCAATATTGATTCTTTCTCTAATTTCATAAACACTGTATTTCTCCAAACATCTGATGAAGGACCAACACACAGGGCTATCGTTCACTACTCACAGTGAATTGGTCTTTCTGCCATTGGAACTCTCTGATATTGGCTCGGAAATCTCTGAGTTTGGAAAGTCTGAAAACGCAGGCCCTTCCACACTGGTGTTCAGGTACGTTTCTACAAAGACTGTACTGCCTAAGTTCACCTCAGAGACAAACCTGAATTCGGTCTCTAACTCTATCACCTTCCTTGAGAATGCTAAACCTCTATTTTCTCATGCATAAATGGGGATATTAGCATTTCCCTCCTAGGTCAGTGGGGAAACTAAAGAGAAAATTATTGTGAAGCATGTAATATAGTATCTGAAACATGGCAGTGTCCAATGTTTATATTATATAATCATCATCATCATATACTATTTTTTTTAAATCTCATCAAAATAACTTTTATAAAATTTGCTATAATTTCACTTCAATTTATACAGTATCTTTTCTCACTCCTTCCTCCAGGAGCCTCTAACCACTTTATAGTCACTAATTACAATAGTTTCCAAATTGAATAACTATCCTCCCAGAACATTGAGCTAACAGAAGTGAAAAAAGAAAGCCTTATATTTCTATGAATTCATTACTTCTTACTCTTTTAGAAAAGGGTGTCTTCTGGCTCTCTATAATATTCTATATATCCAATAGAAGGGCAAGCCTATAACCAAAGCAACTGCTCTTACAAGGTATATATTTAGTACTGTACCTGGCACGCATCACCATGGTCCACAGTAGAGGTTCAATAAATGAAGCTGAATGAAAAAACCAGTCAATCATTACATTCTAGGGCCAGGAGAACTGTGGGCCATAACAACATAAGATCTTTATCTTGCTTCTTCTGGTTTCATATACAAGACCACAGCATTTCAATTAATTCACCAAGACACTATGTTTTACAAATGCATACAGAAAACTTCAACTATTGCTTAATGTTGTCACTGCCCTAGTCATTTCAGATACAGTCGCAGTTACTTTATTCTTACTAAGCCATGTCCTGTTTCTGCATTGTAGTATTACTAATATTACTACACATTCTTCTAACTATTCTATCAAACTTAATAGTGCAAACATCCTATTCACACTAATGAGGCCCAGCGCAGTAAAAATACCATTCAGTTACAGTTGGTTTATTACACTGACCAATGAGGGGGAAAAAAAGGCTACTATTTACTAGGAAAATACTAACATCATCGAATGCAAACAATTGGATTTTCCCATAAATTCTAGTTCTTACTAATCATAGATTTATATATTTAAAGTTTCACATATTCCATTATGTGCAATTTTGATAGCATTTAAAATTTAAAGAATAACATTTAATCAACTAAAATTTAACATACTAACTTAGTTACTAAGTTTCGGCTTTATTCATCCTAAGCAGTTAAAGACATGTCTATAAAACACCTGAAGTTAGACTGTAGCCCCAGTACAATGCAGAACTTTTAAAAATCAATTAGAGTGATTAAATGTTATAAGCAGAAAAAGTGACTGTGTAAACATAGCATGGAGGTGGCGGGGGCTAGTTCTGCTTTCATGTGGGTTAATTTTCTTTAAATTTAGTGACATTCTGCATAAGATACAGGTTTACTAGAATTTTAGAAAAACAAAAACAGATTAAGGTTACATTAAGGTCATTATTAATAGTAAAGCACTTAAGGAAGTTAGTAAAGGAAAGCATTCAAAGGATTTTCAAATTTTTGTAATATACTCTCCATAAATATCCCCAAATAAAGGCCAGGCACAGTGGCTCATGCCTGTAATCCCAGCACTTTAGGAGTCTGAGGCAGGCAGATCACCTGAGGTCAGGAGTTTGAGACCAGCCTGGCCAACATGGTGAAACCCCCGTCTCTACTAAAAATACAAAAATTAGCTGGGTGTATTGGCATGTGCCTGTAATCCCAGCTATTTGGGAGGCTGAGACAGGAGAATCACTTGAAGGCAGAGGTTGCAGTGAGCTGAGATTGTGCCAGTGCACTCCAGCATGCCTGGGCAACAGAGCAAGACTCTGAAAAGACAGACAGACAGACAGAGAAAGAGAGAGAGAGAGACAGAGAGAGAAAGAGGGAGAAAAGAAAGAAGAAATCCCCAAATATGAAGACCTACAGCTTAAGAAAATAAATAATGCTTCCCCAAAAGTGTTGCTTCACAGAAGCCATAGAAAACCTCACCACAGAGCAGGGGATCCTAGCAGCAGGTCCCACTTCAAACAGACACAATTTTAACATACCACTGAATCCCAGACCAGGATCTGGGGCAGGGAAAAGGAGTAACGTGGTTCACAGGTATTCTGGCATTCTCATAAAATAGCTATATTACAGTATAGGGGCAGCCATTGGGTAGAAGAATTACAGGGGAAAATCAAAATTCATATGACTAAAATTATCAAACTACTCCAATTTGTGGATTATATTTGAAGTACAGTATAAGTCTTACCAATTCATTACTGAGATATTAATTGCACATCACTTTTAGCCATATTTTTAAGACTATATAAAGACACAGAAACCAAAACCTTACTAATAATACTACTAGGTGCTGAAAATACCTCATGTAACTTAAAAAAAAAAAAAAGTATCAAATAATGTTGAATTCAGGTTTGCTCATTTGCTCACTGTAAGGAATCAAATCCAGGGATTAGCATATTGTGCATGTGGAGTAGTTATATGCCTTTCAATTCATAAATCAGAAATTGGACATCTGAAAAGATGTTGTAATGTGGGAGGGTCTTACATAATAAAGGTCATTATAACTCCTGGCTCTGGAGCTATACGATCTAATATCCTCTCTGGTGGATCATGATATGCCCATGCATTACAGTTCTTGTTGACAGTCTGTTGCCTTGGAAATATTTCATTATTTCAGTTTTTCCATTTGTAGACCCTTGGCCTTGTGATATGAAGGCCATCCTATTTCATATTTTCGATTATCATTTAAGCAATCTTTTGGAGCTATTTATATATATAAGCAAGTGTTAGACAATGCATATAATCATTTATCATCCCTATTTAAGCTTATACTGTAGATAGAAATACCTCCAAAAAACAGTCTCCACCACCTTTACTTTTTCAACCAAAAGCCTTGTGCTACTGGGATATGCTTTGCAAATCAGCATGGGCATATCACATGCTTGACACTTCTCTCTGTCTAATTTTCTTGGTTATACATCCACATAGTAGAAAAACTTTGTGGTAGCGCTATATAATTTGCAGTCTATTGGAGTTTAAAGAAAATCAAACAAGTTTATGTACACAAGGTTTTCAACTTGTTCTTTCAGGCTCTAAAGAGGCACTTTCTGTATATATAACTCAGAGAAATTTAAGAAGCACTAAATAGTAACCAAAGACATTATCAAGAATGAGCTTATTTTTCTGAAATTTACATTATAAACATTACTATAAGGAAATGACTTTGGTACTGTATTATTATACACAGGTTAGATATTTTATAAATAAATGAGACAATTCAAAAGATATATTTTTCTCTGTTTCTGCTTACTAATATATTTGAAAAGCAGTAAAGAATACATTGTCCATAAATGCCTCTGTGAAATCAATGATTTGGAAAACATTTTTTTAAATAAATAGGAGGATACTATTTAAAACATATCCACAGAAAGTCATCTTTTATAAACATATTTGTGTTCAACTGCTACAGGGAAATACTACTATTAACCAACAAGTTCTAGGCACAATGTGCAAATAAAGGTGGAATTATTCACTTACTTGAAGCAAGTAGTATGAAAAACAGCCCCCTCCTGAACAAACCATCTGATTTCCCATTTCTCATTACAAAACCAAATCAACTTACATGTGTAATGTTTACACTTAAAGTGTTAAGAGCATTTAAAACCCTGATAACAGAGTGAACCCTTGGGGCATAAAACAACTGTTTGGATAAGGGGCCAAGTTGGTGGTTACTGCCTTTTGAAAGGCTTAGTTTATAACTCCTTCCTTCCTATCTTCTACAGTGCTCCCTCTGCCCCGCACCCCGCTGTTATTACTCCTCCTTCTCCATACAGGTTAAACCTTCTCAGATCCAACCTTTAAAATGACAGCATCCAAGCTGAACAAGAAGATGCTATTAAAGGGCATTAAATTAAATACAGTATATCCTCCTACAACTTCAATCAGAATTTCAGACCAAGTGTTATTTAGTTCAGCTCTCAAGTGGAGCAGAATAACAAATCGCACACTTTGATTTACCTTCTTCGAATGCCAAATGGAGACAGGTGATAAAGAAAGCACTCATGCACAGGCTATGAAGTTTCCTCTAGAAATTAATTCTATCTCTGAGATTCTTATCTCAGAGAAATTCCCAAAATGGCACACAAATAGGCCTCTGCTAGAGAGATTACTGGGGCCATCCCAGTAAATACATTTATTAACAACACAACTGGGAGGGAAGGAGGGAAGGAAGGAAGGAAGGAAGGAAGGAAGGAAGGAAGGAAGGAAGGAAGGAAGGAAGGAAGGGAGGGAGGGAGGGAGGGAGGGGGGAGGGAGGGGGGAAACCAATTATAAACTTCTGATTTCAAAAAGTATTCATGTTAGATAAAAAATAATTTTTAAAATCCTTGCACAACGCTCTGAGAAATTTTTTTTACTACAAGAGTAAAGTAATATGTGAATTCTTCATGAAACACTGATACTTCTTAAGAAGTAAATGCTCATTTTAGCTATATGAGTTATCAGATTTTCTACAGTTTGGGAGCAATAGTTAATGCTATACACATTTAACATCTTTAAAAACTGGATTTTGTATTATTTACTCGCTGATACATGATGTTTACAGAATCATCTCGCGTTTAGAATTAGTCAATTATGTATCTACTTAACAAAAGTATTCCTTAATCCTGACAATTCTGCCTTCCCTATTGTATGAAAGAAATAAGCAACAGTACAATATAAGCTTTTTAAATGAATGGATGCCTGAATATCTCCTTATCGTCTTCTGATGTAAGCTATAGGTTAAATATTATGTTGCATCAAAAATAAAACTATGTTATAATAATTAAATCTTGCAACTAAGCACACCCCTTGTCTTCAAGTTCACTTAAGCCTGTGAGGAAAATCAACGCGCCTGCTGCGGGTGGGGGTGCATATATCTGACTGTATTTGTTTTCCTCATGAATCAATGGGTAACATTTCATGCTTCCTACTGCGCCTTTCCTCTTCGGAGACAGAAAGAGATATCCACTTTGCTCAAACCAATATGCTATATACAATTAATGTCATTAACGCTGCCAATTAATAGTAAATAGGATTCCAAAGAAAGTAGGCTGGGTGGACAGCAGGAGGGAAAACCACGTTGGTGGTGATGGGGAGGGGGTGCTGAGTTACTCTGAAAATCTATCAATGCTACTCACGTAGGACAGTTACGGGTATTTTGAACACAAACTCCCTTTTCCTGTGGCTGTACTAGTTTAACTAACTTCAAACAGACATGCTCCACTGAGCCCCTTGCCTGGATATGCAATTCTCACCAGGAACTTTTTAAAACACAGATCCCCAAACAGTAACTAACGGGGCATAGATGCTCCAACTGCTGACACATTTTGGATCTCGCTGTTTGTTTGCTTATTTGGATTTGAGGGTTTTCTTCTTTATTTTTCTTTTTCCTTTGGGAGGGGCATGGAGGGGAGGGAAAGATGAGAGCGGAGGGCAGAGCGGGAGACCCACAAGTTGCCGAGCGGAGGGCGCAGCCCGGGAGGCGGGGAGGCGGGGAGGCGGCGGCCGCGCTCCTCTGGGCTCGGCCCGGCCTAGCTACTCGCGCGGAGACGGAGACGGAGCCGGCCCCTCCGCGACACATTCCGGGCCTGGCGCGAGCTCCGCGCTCCCCGCCCCCGGCCTCCTCCTCCTGCTCCTCGCCTCCTCCCCCTGCTCGCCGCCTTCCCTCCCCCTCCCCAGCCTTATTCCCTTCCTCGAGAGCAGCTGCCAGGGGACCTGCGGCGGCCCCGGGGATCCCCGGCCCCCCACCCTCGCTGCTGCTCCCGTCACACGGCAGCGCCTTCGCATCTCTGTTTGTTTCTCTTTTTCTTTTTCTCCTTTTCTGTTTCTTTCTTCTTTTTTTCTTTTTTTTTTTTTTTTTTTTTTTTTTTTTTTTTTTTTTTTTTTTGTCAGCGAGTCACTCTATTCGCCGAGCCGAGGAGGTGCGACTGCTCAGAGAGCCCGGCCGCCGCCAGAGCCGCTCGCTGCCGCAGCCGCCGCGGGGACAATGCGCGGGGCCCCGGGCGAGCGCTGCACCCAGACGAGGTCCCCGCGGGCTCGCGGCCCAGGAGGCGGGCGGGCGGCGGAGCTGGGCCCTCGGCGGCGGAGGCGGCGGCGGCGGCGGCGGCGGGAGCAGCGGCCCGGCGGCAGGTTCAATAAACAGAAAAGTGTTACCGTTCTCGCCTGGAAGGATCCTGCTGAAAGCTGGGCTTGGTGGGCGCCATCTTCCTGCTATTTTTTTTCCTCTCTTACTTTTTGCCTTTCTCCCCCCTCCCGGGTGGGGGGCGTGGGCGGGCGGGGGTGTGCGTGTGCGTGGGGTGGCGGGAGAGTGCGGCCGTGCGCGGCGCTCTGGGCTGCCCGGCGGGCGGCGGCCGGGACTGGGGCCGTGGCCGTGGCCGTGGCGGCGGCGGCGGCGGCGGCCGTGCTGTTGAGGCGGGGAGGCTACGGAAAAGTAGTGGGGCCAGAGCCTCGCCGGCGGCCGGTCGTCCCCTCGCGCCGCCGGTGCTCCCAGGCGTGGGTCGCCGCCTCCTCCGCCGCCTGCGCCTTCTCCTCCCGCTGCTCGCCGGGCGCCGCCGCCGTCCATGCGCCGCAGAGCGCCCGCGGCCCGGGCCGCCCCGGCTCCCGAGGCATGCCCGGCGCGGAGACAGGCGACCGGCGGCGGCGGAGGAGGAGGAGGAGGGGGAGGCGGCGGCGGCGGCGGGGGGAGGCGGCGGCGCGGTCCCGCGGGCTGCCCGGCCCAGGGCCCCGCCGCCTCCAGGTTCTCAGCCCCGCGCCACCACCCGCGCCCCCCCCGTCACCCCTTTCTACCACCCGGAGCCACCCGGTGGCAGGTGGGGCGCACACCCTCCCGGCGGGGGGCGCGGGGTCTAGGCCGGGAGGAGCGGGGAAGGGGAGGACACGCAGGGGGTTCCAGCTTGACCGCTGTGAAAGTATTTCTGGGCATTTTCCAGCTGCTTTGCTCCAGAGCGCTCTCTCGCACGCAGACACACACACCCCCCCTTCTCTCTCTCTCTCTCTCTCAATCTCTCTCGCTCGCTCGCTCGCTCTCTCTCTCTCGCTCTCGTTGGGGGACTGGAAGGCTCGGCTGCCGGCGCAACAACGCCACTCAGTTGCAGTTTCAAACACTTCCCTTCTCTGGAGTATTGCAGCCAGGAAGAAAGAAAGAAACAGCAAAAGGAACTGGGAGGCCACGGGAGCGAGCTGGGGCAGGACACAGTCCCGGGAGCTCCTTGGGGGCAGCGGAAATCAATGCGGGTGGGGGGTGCGCTGGCCCAAGAGCCCCGTGGGCGGCGCAGCAACAGCACAAGCACCTTGTGGCTCTGGGGCTCTCAGCAGCGTTCCCAAAGCCGGAGCATCTGCATCAGTCACGGACGTACAGGAGTGCAGACCCCAGGGTTCACAGGTGAATCCCCGCGCCTTTAAACTCACATATGGAAGCCCCTCCCGACTCGGGTCCTGGGACCTGGGACCGGACTGCGCCCTCTGGGATCTAGCCCAGCCGCACCCCGGTTTGACAGTTGAGCAAGGCCTAGAGAAAGGCTGGGTACTCAGTCCAGGGCCCGCGCTAGAATCCTGTTACCTGGGTAGACCCTGGTCAGTGCGTTTTCTCCACTAAACCAATCAGAAGCGTGTGGACAGCTTTTTACGCAGAGACTTGGGTCAGTCATGTGTCAACCAGGCAAGTAGAAAGGACTCCCAAAGCATTTCCACTTTGAATGAATGAAAGCGCCTGATGGAAAACATCAGTCCTGTGTGAGGTTCTGCATTTGACTGTAAACTTACGAAAAAAAATAAAGACCTGAAAAGGGGTCCTCCATTCAGTCTCTACGACTCCAGTAAAGTAGGGCTGGGAGTTGGAAACTTCCAACGAACACATAAATGTTTTTCGTGGTAGAGGTGTTTAATCTGCATGATGGTGTTTTAAGTTCTCTTTGGAGTACACTCTACAGGTAGGAGAGAATGAGAAATGAACTGGAGTGGAGAGTGTTATGGACAAGATATACATGGGCTGGCAGAGAAGGGAAAAAGTTGCCAGTTCAAAGTGTTGGCTCCAGGACACCCAGTCTAGGGGGTTTCTGCGCCAAGATGACAAATAAGAGAAGCTTGTAGTCTCCCAACAGGCCACTCTTTGCTTGAAAAACCCCCACTCCTGTCACTCCCGCGGCAGACTCCTCAAAAGTACTTAAAAATAATTTTTTGGTAAAATGATATGTCACCATTCACTTAACAAATCCAGATGGAAACAAATCCAAGCGGAAACTAAGTCTGTCCCTCAGAACCCCACAATCCTGTTGAGGTGCCAGAGGACAGGGGACTCCTGACTCAGACCCTACCTCCAACACCTACCAATGACCTTGCCCTACACGGCTCACTCTCTGCCCCCCTACCCCTATTTTAACTAAAAGACAGTAACAGGTGTCATCATGTCTTAGCAACAAAATCAAAGAAGTCTACATTTTTCACAGCTATTATCTTCTCTTCTGTCAATATAACACAAAAATCGAAGGAGGGAATAATGCACCCCAAAAGCTAAAGTTTAGAGATGCTAGAAAAAAAAAAAAAAAAAAAGCCTTAGTCTTTAGAACTGCAGTGGAATTCAGAGACTTCATAAGGGACCCAAATTCAGAGTTGAAAGTGGAAAGCACCAATGCAGCTCTCAGTGTTGAGGTGGCAGACTGTAGGGGACTGCCCCTGGTGCTCCTGCCTTGAGGGAAAATTGTCTCTGAGGTGATCTTTATGGTGAGGGATAACAACACTCAGAGCAAACCTGATGGCAGAAAATTCCTAAACCCCCACCCCTTTATGCTCAATTTATATGGTATAGGTTAGCTCAAGTTCCCGGAGGTCCCTGAAATCTTCCAAAGGCCATCTGACACTTCTGACCCTTGACTCCCTACTTCACAGACCATACTACTGTGACCATTGCCTGCACTTCCTAGTTAAAGTGACCGCCAGATTCTATTGTCATTTAAATGTTGTATAAGTGACAAAAAAAAAAACATACCTGAACCATGAAAAGGAAAAATCTCATTCTTTTCTAGTCTTTTATGTTTGAAAGAGACCCAGATCTTTTGTATTAAAGGTTCCTGTAATCACTGAAGTAAAACAAGACTAAAATAATTTAAATCAAAAATCTCTTTGACAAGGAATAACCCCTTTTTGAGTTATTTTCCAAACTCTTAAAAAAAAAAAAGAAAGAAAGAAAAAAACTTCAGGCAGTACACAGAGCATATAATGAAGGCTTCTACAGAATATTTGGAATACTGGGCATCAACTTGGAAAACACTCAATGTGTTATGCAAAATCTGCTCTGGTCACTGGGCCATTGGTTGGAAGGCACAAAATATGGCAGTGATAGATTATCTTAACCTTTTCAGTTTAAATACTGTTGGTTCAAATCAAAGGTTCTCAAATCAATGAAGTTTGAAATACAAGGTAAAAATAGGAACTGTTATTTGAATTATGCATTGTGTATATTTTAAGTTAAATGCCATTGGCAAATCTCTCAGATGTTTAATCGTGTGCAATCTGGGAAACACAAATATTTAATTTCACACTTTCATGTGCTCTTTTTTCTTCCATCTTTTATAAAACCAAGCCCCACAAATGGGGAGTTTACCTTTCACAGTATATTGTTAGTTTTTCTCAGCGCATTTTTGTGGATTACATTTTCAGTAAAATCTTGGAACATCAAAAGTTGTCCTCAGGAAAAACTTCAGGGTTCTAAAGCTGTTGGTGGTGGTAAATTGCTTTCCCTTTCTTTCCTAATTGAATCAAATTACTATTTCAATGTCAAATACATAATTTTTAAGAAAAATCTATAAATACTTTTAAGAGAAATACAAACAAATAATGCTTTAAAACTTCCTTCTCACCACCTACCCTGACTTTGTAAAATTTGCTTCCTAACTTGTATTCCTGAATCTTAGGCATTTGCATTATAATGCGTTTAAGATGAATACTTAACAGCGCCTAGGAGACTCGGATTTCATGCTGTATTTCCCTGTAGTAACAGGTGACATGATAACACTGTTATGTAGAATTCCAAGTCTACAGCTACACGTGAAAATCGTTCCTATTCTGTTTGGAAACAAATGATCAATCAGCCTCCAGTGATCAATTGCCCCCCTAGCTGTCCGTCTGCGCGGGTCCGCATCCGGCTGGGGCATTGAGAAAATTCCACGGGAAAGGGATGAGGATCCTAAACTTTGCAAAAGCACCTTGTGCGGCGTCTCAGACTTCGCTGCAACTCCTCCGCTACTCGGGGCTGAGGCTCTGGATTTGGGGGCCAGGCAAAGGGCAAAGGATGATTTCACTTCGCCAGCGCACTGGAGTGCTTTTCAATCCACCAAAGTGAAGTGTGTTTTTCTTCCTCATCTGTAGAACGAGGGGCAGGCAAAGTGAGCCCTGGCAATGTGCATGTGTGTTGTAAGACACAAAACAGGAGGCAAAGTGAGTCCCACCCAAGCACCCCGGGGCGAGGGCACTATCCCAGTCCAGGCGGGACTACTCACCGCTGCTGGTAGGAGGTGATGCCCTGGACGTTCTGCGGGGTGCCGTTGGCCGCGGCGCCGGCCCTCCCCATGCCCGCGCCGGCCGGCACCCCCGCGGCCGCCCCGCCGGCCGCCGCGGCCGTCACCTGCACGCTGAAATCCGGAAAGATTCGGATCATCGCCGCGGCTTCGGCCCCCGGGCGCGGCGGCTCTGGGCACTGGCTGGCGGGGGTTCGGGCTCCGGCTCGGGCGGCGGCAGCAGCAGCAGCGCGAGCAGCGGCGGCGGCAGCAGCGGAGCCAGGCACCAGCCTGCAATCCCATTAGTGAGCCGCGGCCACTGTGCGCCGCGGAGAGACGCTTTGATGTGCGCGCAGCGGGCTGGGGTGGGGGGGTGCCGCGAGCGCGAGGAGGAGGTGCGGGGGGCGTGCGAGGGACTTGCAAACAGCAAAACGTGTCAGGGTGGGGCCTTTTTTCCCTTTTGGGGGGCGGCGGTGCTCCCCCCTCTTTCCAGGATGTTGCTCTCACTGGCTGCTCCGGCTGCGCCGCGCGAGCCCAGCTGAGGGAAGAAGGGGAGGGGGTGGCGGAGGAAGGATGCACCGGGAGGCTTGGCGAGGACTTGGCCGGTGCAAGGGTATGACCGGCAGCGGAGGGTGCGTTTCTTTCCCGCCCCCCTCTACACACACACCCACACACACACACGCCGCGCACTTCCGACCCAAAGTGCAAGACTCAGGCGCGCTCTCTCTCCCCTCCTTTCTCTAGAGAAATAACCACCATCCAGGCAAGCTCGCGCCTCCCGCGGCTTCCAGCAACCTGGAAGCCAGCCCGCGTGTGCAGGAATGGGGGCGTAGAGCCTCCCTTCCTGTCCGGAACCCCACTCTGCCCGTCTTATGCACATCAGGCAGCGCGAGGGCTGCCAAGCGCAAGTTGGGCTCCTCAAGAACTTGATACTTATCGAGGAGGGATGGTGTGCAAAGACGGAGAGAAAAAAAGAAGCCGCTTTTGTGCAATGGAGAGTTTGTTCTCCTTGTAAGAATGGGCTCTTCCCGCTACTGGTGGGCGGGCGGGTTGGTCCTGGACAAACTTGTGAGGTGAGGACTGCAGGTCCGGCTAGAGGGATCCGGTTGTGCCCCGATGACCCACCTCTATACGCCCCTTTCGACCGATGAAACGAATAAATTAGCAGCCACCACTGAGACGAACTCTGCAAATTCCAACCACCAGGGAAACAAAAAGAGAAAACACGTGCATTTATTTCCTCGCGTCTCTCAGTTACTTCTCCACACTATTACATCAATGTTTCTTTAAGGGGTGAGGAGGCATGCCTGCGGTTTGGGTGAGCCTTTTTAAGTGACGACTTGCATTCCTTTTCACTCGGCTAGTGGGTGGGGGCGGTAGGAGTTGATCGTTTCCCCCACCCCCTGCCCAGGACCCCCGTTGTCCTACTTCCTCCTCTTTCTTCCGGCTCGCGAGCCGGGAGTGGAGTTGCGGGCGGTGGGCGCAGTCTCCTTCGGGATGAAGGGCTCCGACTCCCTCATCTTGCGCGCGCCACCCTCGCCCCCTTTGCTGGTGCGGCTGGTGCTTGCCCCTTCTTGTCCTTGCTCCTTCCCACTCCCTGCACGCCAAGGCCCGGGCCCCACAGCCGCAGCCAGGGGACGAGTGGCCGGCCGCCTTGCCTTCCGCAGGAACCCAAGTTGGGATCGGCTTAGCGTGGTGACCGCGGCCGCGCCGCCCCAGCCCTCGGCCAATAGCGCCTCGCCCGGAGAGGCACCTGCTTAACCCTTTGAGCCTAGGGCGCAGCCGGCAGGCCGGGACACAGAGGGGCAGGACGGATTGGCCAGAAGTTGCCAAGGCCGAGAGTGACACAGGCCGTCCAGCCCAGCGTCCCCGCACACGGTGTAGGGGCCAGACGCCTGCCCTTGCCGCAGACCCGGGCGTCCCCTCCCACCCTGATGGCTCTCGGGAAACAGCCAACCCGCACAAAGGCGAGCCTTTGCCCTGGCGGCGTCCCGCGCCTGCCGGGGCAACCTCTGAACTCCCCTAACCCAAGTCAGTTTCCGGAGGCGCCTCCTGCGCCCGGCAGCCGCTGGGAAACAGAGGGAGGGAGCCCCAGCTCTCGCTGGCCGGGCCCACGGCGCAGCTGCGTTTCCATTTTCCTTTCAAAGAAAATGCTTTGGACGGCAGATAATACCAGGAGATATGAAACTGCTTCGTCCCCCACGTGTTGCACGTAAAAAGAATCGTAATGAGCATCTGTGCCTTGTGTGAGGGATCCCACGAATTTGTTGAAGACCTAACCGAGGTCCTGACTCCCTCCTTCCCGAGAAGAAATCATTTTCTAGCTTATCGGCATTCATTTCGGGGATACTTATTGTGCAGAGGCCAAACGCAAGGTCTTTGGGCCGGGATTGTGGTCATGGGGGCGGAGGCCGGGCTGGTGGAAAAGATTTGATCACAGAAGTGGGTCCTCATCCCACGCGGAGCACACAGCGCTGGGCGTCGCAGGTTGACTTGGATCTCAGCGCGCTCTCCTCCCTACCTCTCGGGCTATGAAAAGATCACAAATACCACTCCTTGGCTCTGCGCAGGCTTTCTCAGAGCGAGAAATGGGAGTTTATGCCAATTCGAGAGTGGTCAGGAATGTTTTAGGGATTGGGAAAAGTTTCTTTCTCTGACTGCATTGGTCAAGGCCGGCGGTATTGTAGGCCAAAGGAAGTCTAGTATGTAAATGACTCATGAATGAGGCTAAAAATGAACCCCGATGCAGGCGGTGCCTTTCTATAAAATAGCTTTTAATTGTTGGCCCATTGTGGGGTGGTGCTGTGCCTGCCACAGATGTCTAGGCCAACCAGTTGATGGAGGCTTCCAGCAAGTGGCTCCTGGATCCACGTGTACTCCAGGAATGTAATGCAATATTCCACCTCGATCCTGTGCATCCAGAGGCAGCCTCAATGTGCCAAGTGAGTCGAAGGAGGGAAAAGCCCTCTGTGGCCAGAAGTGCAGAACTTTTAGATTAGTGTCCCTTTTAAAGTCTTTCTGCACAGTCAACGAGTTATATTTACAAAGAATATTAGTGCTCTTCTTTGTTTCAATACCAATTCTATTACTAGAAGAGGCCAGCAATTACATTTTATTCACTACTTATTTTACAAAATCGTTATTTTACATTACTTATTTTACAAAAATGTATCACCCTGTTTCCTGTCACTTTTGGAGGGCAATTTTTTCTTGGAAGCCCAAAGGGCAAAATTGCCCCAATGGAAAGAAAATGTGAGATTTGTTGTTGGACATTTAAAACTACATAAACTGAAGCCTTTTCAATTATGCTTTGTTATCAAAATAGTTTAATGAGCACATTCAACTTCAAAGTTCCAAGCTTTCAATTACCCATCTTTACGAGAATTAATATGGCTCCTGCCCTCCAGAAAGTTTGTTTTCTAAAACAGGAATACACAACATACTCAAAGAAGATTTGCACAGTAGATTACCTTACAATGCACTTGTTAAGTCTGTTTCAGTATTTTATCCTTACATGTATAGTCTCAGAAGGTCGGTTTGCATGCATGAGAGACAAATTCCTTATTGGATCTGCTTATCTCCATGTTCATTAAGGACCTTAAGCAAAATATAAGTTTATTCTCTCATTAGTAATTCAGATTTCATTACTCTGCTCCTTCAGTTAAAATCTTTACATGCTAGCAGCTGTTTTGAAATATTTTGAAAGTTGCTTTGGCATTCACCCAACCAAAAGGACTCCAGTTAGCACTAACCTGTATACTCTCTCATTTTATACCCCTGCCACATCTAAGTTTCAGTGCATGTAGAGACTTGGAAAAATGATTATATGATGTTTTAACCCCAAATACATGCATGTGATATATAGATACACAGTTACATATTTACATCTTTATCCTTGTCAGTGTACAACTGTGCCTTTTACTCATACAATACAAATATCTATTCTCTGAAAATTCATTTCCATGTACTTAAATTGTTTGACTTTGAATTTTCACTATTTCCTGTCAGAAGGTGCCAATGGCAGGTAGGAGAGAGAAGCCTACAAAGCCTGAATGTATCTGATTTTTGCTTCAATTTACTCAGATATTTAACAAGAAAAAAATGTATACAGAGATCAGGATAAGGTAAAGCAAAACAACCTAAGTAGAATAAAAATACTGTAGGTAGTATATAAAGTAAAAAATACTTTCCTTGGAAATGATAGATGTTTTTACTGAAGTGATTATGCTGCAAAAAGGGTTTTTTGGTTTTGTTTTGTTTTGTTTTGTTTTTCTGTAAAGAAACTCTCATAATTTCCAACAACCTGAGAGTTGAGTCTTTATTACAGGAGAAGCCATGAACTAGTATTACACAGTGCCTCCATCATATCTTGCAAAGAAGATTTTTACATTCTGTAGAGGGCTTAAATCTTTGATTTAACCAATTTTCCATCTTTGCTCCTCAATCCAAATGGAATTCTAGCTCTTACTGCTAAATTTGCCATTCTATTAATATGTCCTTAGTACATTCAAAAGCAAAACAGTAATGTCAGGGGAGGAAAACAACCATAAACTTACTAATATAATCATTGTTGGTATTCCAGAAGAGAAACTAAGGAATTAAGAGATAATGGCTAATAAATTTTTATTATATATGTATATCCATATATAATATATAAAAAGAGTTCTGAGAATTTTTTCGTATTAGTACTACATATATCAAACTGAAATATCTCGGGCTATTATGCTAAACTAATTCTCAGAGGACTTTATAAATACATACCTAGAAAAAGAAGAGGTATAGTTACAAGAGTCTTTTAGCTTTTAAACTCAGTAGCAGGCAGTAGGGGAGGAGACACTATTTAGAAAAATTGGTGTTAGTGGGGAAGGGTTTCAGAAATCCAATGAGGATTTTAGTTAAAATATTTACACATTGTGGCACACATAATTCCAACGCATGCGCAAATCAATATAACTATAAATGAACTTTGATTTAAATGCAAAATAACTACTCTTAACATATTTAAAAGGCAAATTTGTCTTTAAACAACAATCTTTTAAGTTTCTTTTGCTTATTTTCTCTTGATAGTGGATGTGATGTTGGGATTGAAATATTTCTAATTTCTAGAGAACTGATTTGCTGTTTTCCTGTGAATATAAGAGTCCTAAATGTTGGTTCTAGTAGTTTGCTGCTTCTATTACTGTCAGTGTAATTAGAACTTCGATGGAACTACTAAAACATAACTTGGTACCCGTACCACAGATCTGCAGATTGTGGCTAGTTTTTGTTTCACTGGAAATTATACACAGTGCTGGCCGGGCGCGGTGGCTCAAGCCTGTAATCCCAGCACTTTGGGAGGCCGAGACGGGTGGATCACGAGGTCAGGAGATCGAGACCATCCTGGCTAACACGGTGAAACCCCGTCTCTACTAAGAAATACAAAAAAAACTAGCCGGGCGAGGTGGCGGGCGCCTGTAGTCCCAGCTACTCGGGAGGCTGAGGCCGGAGAATGGCGTGAACCCGGGAGGCGGAGCTTGCAGTGAGCTGAGATCCGGCCACTGCACTCCAGCCTGGGCGACAGAACGAGACTCCGTCTCAAAAAAAAAAAAAAAAAAAAAGAAATTATACACAGTGCTAACTGGAACTTGAGTTTCTACTTGACTTGGTTCTTCCAGGTAGGCATACCCATGTAGCCATTGGACTCTTTTCTTCACTGAATTTTCTTATTGATTATAAAATTATTAATTCAATGCCTGATTGACTAATGGAATAGCTAATTGCTTTGGTTGAATTTTTTTCAAAATAAAAACATCAGAGTTCTGAGATGAATTTTTCATTTTCAATAAGATATAATATTGCATAAGCCTAATCAGCAAATCAAACAAATGGATTTATTAAGCTGCATGCTCAGTAAACCTTTCTGTTTTTATTAAACTGTTATGTTCCTTCACCCTCAAGAGATGATTCTCAGACTTTAGGGTACATCAGAATTACAAGAAGGGTTTTTTAAAACACAAACTTCTGGGCCTTACCTCTACAAAATCTTATTCTGTAAATCTGGAGTGAGACCAATAATTTGCATTTCTAACAAGTTCCTAGATGATGCTGATGCAGTTGGCCCAGGCGCCACATTTGAGAACCACTGACCTAGAGTGTTTATGACAGAAGATCCCAACTTTGCTACACACACTGACTGAGCAGTAAAAGGCATATTATTTAAGTTCTCTTTGCGTCTGCAACCGGGTATTAATTCAATCCAGCAAAAAAAGATGTGTCTTGTGTGGTGGGAATTCAGACACAGTTTCCTCCTTTAGTGAGCCAATAGTTTATTAGAAGAGGTAGATAGTAAATAACTAAATTGCAGCAAAATATCATAAGGGCAACAATAGATTTATGTAAAATGCACAAAACTGGCATGGGGATTGGGAGCCAAGCCAGATGAGAAGAGTAATCAAACATGGTCAAGAGCACAGGGTATGAATTATGTTCTCTGAGTTGAAGGTGAGTCTACCATTTACAAGCTAAGTGACTTCAAGCAATTTGTTTACTTTCTCCAAGCCTCAGTTCCTTACTTTGTAAAACTAGTATAGGCCGGGCAAGGTGGCTAACACCTGTAATCCCAGCACTTTGGGAGACTGAGGCACGTGGATCACCTAAGGTCACGAGTTCGAGACCAGCCTTGCCAACATGGTGAAACCCCATCTTAAAAAATTAGCTGGGTGTGGTGGCGGGTGCCTGTAATCCCACTACTCAGGAGGTTGAGGCAGGAGAATTGCTTGAACCGGGGAGGCGGATGTTGCAGTGAGCCAAGATCGCACCACTGCACTCCGGGCTGGGTAAGAGAGTGAGGTTCCATCTCAAAAAAAAAAAAAAAAAAAAAAAAACAAGAAGAAGAAAAGAAAGAAAGAAAAAAACTAGTAATATAGATCTAAAGGATTATTGTAGGCATTAACTGATGGAAAATACATAAAGTACTTAGTGCGTGCCTAACGCATGTTCATTACTCAATGTAAGGTAATCATTCCCAGAAGACCAACGTCTAGGTTCTCTTCCAAGTTTTTTTCATGGTGATGGAAAAGGTCTTAGTGATAGTGATTATTCAGACAAGTTATAAAATATTTACGTGTTCTGTTTATGAAGGTTGACAAGTCTAAACAGTTATTTCTTCTAGACTTACAACAATATACCTGAAATTATAAGTGACTAACTTTTTCATCAAAGTCAAGAAGGATGCCATGTAAAAGGATTGCACGTGTTCCATGAAGTCAGGAGCACTTTTCTAGAGGCTTGAAGTTTTGCTTTATACAAAAGTTGGTAATCTTCTGGCATCAATCATATACAAGAAGTGCAGAGGCATAAAATAAAATAGCTTCACAAAGTGTAAATGCAATTTGAATATCAGATTCTATATTGGTTATTATTGGAATTAAGAATATTTAGATTTTATTTCAAATCTTTTTGAATCAATGAGGGTAAGGATAATTGAAATCTTTCACTAAAGTATTACATAGTGCAATGATTCACAAACATTTGTCTCAAGTCCCCTTAAATATTTTTGAGCCACTGAAAGAGATTCGGATTATATATATCACATCTATGAATATTTACTGTATTCAGATGTAAAACCTATAAACTTATTATTTCATTTAAAAATAACAATGATAAACTCATTACACAGCATAACTTTTTTAAATTTTTTTATCCCCAAACAAAAAGTAGAACTGTGATACTGTTTTATATTATTGGTTCTCTTTAATATCTGGCTTAGTAGAAGACAGATATTTCTTCTGTATTCAGTCTCTTATAATGCTATGTTGTTTTGATTGTGCATGAAGAAAATCCAGCCTCACATAGATATGGAGTTAGAAAAGAGGTTCAAATATAATCACTTTTTCATATAATTACGGGTATTCTTTGCTATTACACCAAAACTCAACAAGTAGTAGCTTCTTAAAAGTTAGTTAAAATGTGGAATCTGAAATCATAGTAATAAGATATTCATAACTGTGGCCATTAAAATCCATTGATCTATAGATTTTTTTGTTCATGCATGATTTTTTTTTGAGACAGGGTCTTTTGCCACTGGAGTGCAATGGCAAAATCATAGCTCACTGTAGCCTGGAACTCCTGGGCTCAAGCAATCCTCTCGTCTCAGCCTCCTGATTAGCTAGGACTACAGGTATACACCACCATGGCTGGCTAAATTTTTGTCTATAGTGAAGAGGGAAAATAATGTCTTAGTTTTATTATAAAATAGTGTTGCCCTCATAGGCACCCCAAAAGAGTCTTCAGCCCACACTCCAAGAATTGATGCCTTAATACTATGCAATTCTCAAGTTGTTATTAATAAATTAAAAAATTAAAATTCTCTTTTCTTCATTTTTTAAAGAGTGAAAATGTACTTTACAATTCTATATTGCTTTACTATCAAATTATGAATGGGTTATTGCCAATGTTGTACTTAGAATTTCTTTTCTTCTAGTTTTTATTTCTGTGGGTACAGTAAGTGTATCTATTTATGGGGTACATGAGATATTTTGATTCAGGCATACAATGCATGATAATCAAATCAGGGTAAATGGGGTATCCATCACCTCAAGCATTTATCCTTCCTTTGTGTTACAAACAATCCAGTTATATACTCTTTTAGTTATTTTTAAATGTACAATAAATTATTGTTGAATATAGTCACTCTGTTGTACTATCAAAAACTAGGTCTTATTCGTTCTATCTAACTATAACTTTGTACCCACTAACCATCCCCACTTCCCCCTCACCCCACGGCCCTTCCCAGCCTCTGGTAAGTATCATTCTACTCTCTATCTCCGTGAGTTCAATTGTTTTATTTTTTTCAGTTCCCACAAATAAATGAGAATATGCCAACTTTGTCTTTCTGTGCCTGGCTTATTTCACTTAACATAATGACCACCAGTTCCATCCATGTTATTGCAAATGACAGGCTCCCATTCCTTTTTATGGATGAATAGCACTCCATTGTGTATATGTACCACATTTTCTTTATTAGGATTTCTATTTTATGTAGAACTCGAAACAGGTACTTTGTTTCCATATACTGTTATTAACATCCAGGAAGTGGGTACTGTTTTGATCAAAGGAACTCAGTTACTTAATGTTGAAGATCTCAGGTCTGGAACTTCATTTTTTCTCTATTCTCTGAGAAAGCTATGAGAATGTATAAGTGAGAATGATATTCCAGAAGGCTGGAAAGATGAAATATATAAGGAACTAGATTAAGTTTCATATCAGAAGTAAATTTTCCATCATTCAGAATGTGAAGAGGGCCACATCTGAAAAAGTGGATCCTCCCTTACCTGGCACATATTTTAGCAGACAAGAAAACTATCTTCTAGGTATTCAGAAGAGAAATTTTTGCACTGGGGGTCAGAGGGAGTCAATGTCCTCTAAATTTATAACATATATACATAATCTTTAACCATATCATCTCTATATCATAAACCACACATCACAACACTGTTTTCAAAACATGTGATCTTTCTAACATGGTTTCCACAGGCAACTACAGATAATTTTTTTGTTTATCACTATTCTAAGGCCAGGAGGATTTCAAGTTCTTGTTCAAAATGGGAAAACAAACTGAATTATTGTGCAAAGCATCTTTACTTGCTCAAAAGTATAAGGAAAAAGGTCTGTAACTTAAGTATTTCCAACAATTAATTTTATTTAAGTACCCTGGACAGCTGCTCAGGGTACAGACCAAATAGGGTGAGGCAACCTTTTGAAGTTAGGTCACTATCTATCACCAGTGACTCAAAACCAAATCAAAGATATATTTCAAACAGGTGATAAACCACTGAAGAATTAATCAGCTAACATAGAAATGAATATAATCTTGCCCCAAAATTATACCCTGTCAGATATATACATAATGGAAAGTTTTAGAAGAATATGCTTCTTTATTTATAGAGACAACTTTTCAGTCTCCGTGCCTGGAGGGATCAAGAAAGGATGTGTATAGAAATTTTATCTGTGTACCTTTGCACAAAGCTAATACACTAACAAAACTTTTAATTCTACTTATTTTGACTGATAAATGATCCCTCCAAAAAAGTTACTTGTGTGGTTATGGCCAATAAAAACTATAAACTTGAAGAGGATTCACTGAGAATTACAACTTATTATATACGAGGGAAAACATCTAAACCAAAGTTTTGTCAATCCTTTTGTTGTTGTTGTTGTTGGAGTCTCGCTCTATCACCCAGGCCACAGTGCAGTGGCATGATCTTGGCTTCACTGCAGCCCCCACCTCCCAGGTTCAAGCAATTTTCCCGCCTCAGCCTCCCAAGTAGCCGGGATTGCAGGCACATGCTAACACGCCCAGCTAATTTTTTGTATTTTTAGTAGAGATGGGGTTTCACCATGTTGGCCAAGCTGGTCTTGAACTCCCGACCTCAGGTGATCCACCCACCTCAGCCTCCCAAAGTGCTGGGATTACAGGCATGAGCCACCATGCCCAGCAATCTTATTTTGTTTGATTTTGAAAAGTGATATAAAGTATTTGCACTTGGAGATTTCATTGTTGCTAAAGATCTTGGTTTATTATGATTTCCTTATCTTTTACTTTTTTCTAAAAAGGTATATTAAACAATATAGAAGGAAAATACACTGTACATGAAGCTACCTTAGCTTTGTGTAACACAAACCCAAATTAATAGTTGCTTATATAAGACAGAGTTTGTTTCTGTCTCACGTTAACATTTAAAAGTAGATGGTTCAGGAGCCTGGGTTTCTTCTCTCTTGTTGTTCCACCATGTCAGGGGTGTTGGGCTAATCCACACAGTTGAAGATGATCAGCTACCACATCCACATTGCAGGACAGAATTACCAGGAGGGAGGGAGAGAAGGGCGTGTACACTGCCCTTCAGAACATGTTTTGGGCATGATGTGTACTGCTCTCACATCTGATTGGGCAAAATCTAGTCATATGGCCACAAATGGCTGAAATGAGCTGGGAAATGAAGTACATATTACAGAGTGATGTGGCCAGATAAAAATCAAGAGTTCTATTATTGTAGAACAAGACAGTTCAATTCAAAAATCCACTGAAAATTAAGAGACAAATAGAAATCCACTTAATCTGAAATGAAAATATTAGAAGTAACTCTTCACTGAAGCTTATGAGGATTAAGTTCAACAGTGTTTATTTGAAATAACCAAATTTGAAAGTATTCACCAGTAAGCAGATAAAGATGCTTCTGATTTTCAATGAAGACAAAGGGGAAGGGATATAGGAGTAAAATGTGGCAATATTTTTCCTTCTGTTAAAAGGAAGAAGATGACAAATTTCTAAGAATTCTAGTATAATAAGAAATTTTGTATTATGAGATATGATTTTCGTTTGATTTATGATTTAGAACTTAAATTCAGGCAAATGTGCACATCAATAATACTGTGGTCGTCTGTTGTTCCTTTAGCCTATATTCATAATGCGAGGGAGGGATAACAAGGATCAAGTTTATCCCATCATCATGTTTATACTTTGTGGGATTTACAGAAATGGCTTCAACCAAGCCTCCACCACACCCTTCATTGAAGGAGAGTCTGCAGGCACTTAACAGTTTGGGAAAGAGAGAACCCCCTGTTGGTGATACCAGATGTCTGACCATTTTCAGTCCAGTTTTACACAAAGACAGGCCTCAGAGTAACTCGTTTCCTCCAGTCTTCTCTATAAAAGATGCTCTTACCTTCACCCTGAGTTTATTCTGAATTTTTACCTAAACTACAGGTTTCTTTCAAAGAACATTTTGATATTACATATACTATTCTTAGTATTTGAAAGCTGCAAAGAACATAATACAAATGCCTCAGGTATTTTTTCAACAGTTGAGAAAAGTTCATCTTCTACAGGGCATGTGAAGGGTCAGGACAGGGAAAACTTGAGTGAGAGCTCCTGGATTTTAATACTGGCCAGGATCTTGGGGCAAATTGCTTAACTTCAAGACTTCCTTTCATTGATGCATAAATTTATTTTGACAAACTCTCCTTAGGCACCTACTATTTGCCAAGTATTTATTTATTTTTATTTTTTTGAGATGGAATGGAGTCTCGCTGTGTTGCCCAGGCTGGAGTGCAGTGGCATGATTTCAGCTCACTGCAACCTCTGCCTCCCTGGTTCAGGTGATTCTCCTGCCTCAGCCTCCAGAGTAGCTGGGATTACAGGTGCGCACCCCCATGCCCAGCGAATCTTTGTATTTTTAGTAGAGATGGGGTTTCACCATGTTGGCCAGGATGGTCATCTTGATCTTTTGACCTCATGATCCACCTGCCTCAGCCTCCCAAAGTGTTGGGATTATAGGCGCGAGCCACCACACCTGGCTGCCAAATATTCTTTTAAGCAGCAGGGCTACAGGAGGGTATAAAACAAAGCCCCTGTTCATCAAAGCTTTCATTAGAGGTAAGAGGAGATACCAATGAACAAATATGCATAAAAGTCAGAAAAGATAACAGGGTTATTATAAGGATGAAACAAGGTAAGCAATATAAAGTGTTTAGCACAGTCTCTGACATGCAAACGTACTTCCATGGAAAAGTTATTATTGGTACTATTACATGGATTTGGCTACAGAATCAACAAAAAAATTTGAATTTTTAATAATAGTCTAAACTAGCATGCCTAGTCTGTATAGAAGGCATTGTTCCTATTATCTAATCTTTTTTTGTAAAAAATAAATTTTTTTAAAAAATCCCCAATTCCAATTATTGCAATGCATAATGAAACATAATCTAACATTTAATAAAACTTGTAACTTCCCCTCTCCTATTTCTCTCAGTTTTCAGTACCAAATATATTAGTAAAAATATCATCATAAAGAATTTAATGGGTCCAGGCATGGTGGCTCACACCTGTAATCCCAGCACTTTAGGAGGCCAAGGAGGATTGATCACCTGAGGTCAGGAGTTCAAGACCAGCCTAGCCAACATGATGAAACCCCATCTCTACTAAAAATGCAAAAATTAACTGGGCATGGTTGCATGTGCCTGCAATCCCAGCTAGCTGGGAGGCCGAGGCAGGAGAATTGCTTGAACCGGGAGGAAGAGGTTGCAGTGAGCCGAGATGGCGCCATTGCACTCCAGCATGGGCAAGAAGAATGAAACTCTGTCTCAAGAAAATAAATAAATAAAATAAAATAAAACACAAAATTAGCTAGGCGTGGTGGCATGTGCCTATAATTCCAGCTACCAGGGAGGCCGAGGGAGAAGAATGGCTTTAACCCAGAAGGTGGAGGTTGCAGTGAGCTGAGCTCGGGCCACTGCACCCCAGTCTGGGCAACAGAGTGAGACTTTGTGTCAAAAAATAATAATAATAATAATAATAATTAATGGTGTTGAAATGGTTAAAGAAATGAAAATGAAACAATATTTCTTGATTATCTGCTACTGTCAGACACTGTTAAGCATTCTGTACATACTCTGTTTTAAACTTCATAACAATCCTATAAAGTGCATCTTATGAAGCCTTACTTTTATAGGAAAAAACCCTCATAATCTACTGTTGATTCCAATAAGTATTTGAGACATTTAAAGAGTATTCAACATAGCTTATACTTTTTAGTTTCCAGTTTTTGTTTTACAAATAATTGACCACATATACATTTTTGTAAGAAACAAAGGAATACAGTATCACCCACCAGACTGAGAAGAGAAATGACAGTTTTACCTCAATAATTATTTATTCTAAAATAAATCAGGGTTTGTAACGTTCCCTATTAAGTTAATTCAGTTATGATATAAAACAGTCATAACCCCCTAGTTCAATGAACAATGCTCATAGAAATTTGAGCTTTTTGTTTTTTATTTTTTTTCTTTTTTTTCCTAATGGGTACTGACAGCAATGGCATAGATCAGTGGTTCTCAAAGAGTGGTCCGGGACCAGCATTATCATCATCACCTGGGAACTTGTTAGAAATGCAAATCCTCGGCCTTCCCCTATTGAATAAAACATGCTGAGGTCAGAAATCTGTATTTTAAAATGTTCTCCAGGTGATTACGATGTACTCCAAAGTTTGAGGGTCACTGGCATGGATACTTACTGATATAAGCAATAGGCAATGTTACAGACCATTATAATACTATTTTCTCTGAGGCAAGACTCCCTCTCCCTAGCCTACAAAATGTATGTCATTGGTTTTTTTCCTGTGGAAAGAGAAAACAAAAAACAAAATATTTCTTTAAAGACTCAAATTTCAAGAAATTTCTAAATATCACCGTTTTGAGAGCTGCCCTGATAGTAAAACTAGAGCAAACATTTCAAAAGCAACCAAAGGCCGCTTCCTGTTTTATAGTCTTCTGCTTCTAAAAGGGTAGGGAATATATTGCAAAGACCCCAAATCCTGAAAGTACAGAAGAACAAACCAAAAGAGTGAACAGAGAGCCCTCACCAGTGTAGTTTAGAGGCTTACTTTCTTACCTGGAGGGCCAGAAAGAACAGGTCCTGTTCAATATGTACGAGGCCAGAGAGCGGGATTGGTTTGTTAAGGCTGTCACTGAGATTAGAGCTTCCCGGAGCTCCTGTCCTAACATCAAGTCAATTTCTTGCTAAACTCATTCTCATTTTAAATGGGAAAAAGATTAGACTGTTGAGTGCTTGGGGAAAAATATAAAACTGGCTGGTAGGCAAGCTTGCTTTAAAAAAAAAAAAATTCTCTCAGCCTTCTGAACTCAAAGATAGCTTAATAAAAGCAACGGAAAAGACTAATACCAGAGGAAGAAAAAATAAGAGGATGAGAAAAAAAGAAACTAGATCCCCCTTAAAATCAGCATTCGTTAAATACCAGTGAAAGAAAACGACTTTAAAGTTCTTACAAAGGTACTGTTGAGACAGAGGAAGAGACTAACAAATAATTTGAGTAATATTTTGAGACTTTAACTCCAGAATGATGTAGGAAACAGGAGCTAAGGATGCAAAAATACGCTTACCATTAAAAGAGGCCATAATTCTCACATGAACACTTGCCCTCCCATGGTGCGGACGCCCTTCTCACCATGTAATCGGAAACTGTCCTGAAAGAGACCTGTTGCATGATGTAACTGGAAGACAGCAAAAATGATTACATTTTATTTTCTTACAAATGTGAAAAATAGTAAAGAAAGGGCTCCTGGAGGTTAACTTATCACCCCAGTCTGTTCAGGAGACAGGAGTGCAAGAGGATTTGGGGAGAAGGTTTTTTAGACCAGACATAAAGCTGAGATTTATGAAAGGCAAATGGGGAGGATACAGAATTGAGCAAAGAGACTCTCAGACGCTGGAAAAGTCGGGAGTTATATAGTGTATTAAAGGAATCCCCCCATGCATGGCAGAAGTGGCTGGCCCTGGCACTCCCATCATGTTCATTGTTTGAGGACCATCAGGAAAGAGTGTGGCCTTGGTTCAAAGTTGTAACATACTCCAAAGACACTGCTTCAGAAAGCTGTCAACCCTCTGGACTCCTCACAGCTGAGTAGCAGGTTCTTTCTTAAGGAGAGATGCATCCAGCACATCTCCCTGGTGGCCACAGGCCATTCCTGTGCCATTTGAATCTACTTCTCCGTAAACACTCAGGGGCAGCCCTGCAGGCTTCTCAAGGGATGTTCTTCCGAAGGCAGTCCTTCTTGCAACTGATATTCACTTCCCTTCTCCTCTCCATTCTCCTTGGCCTCCCTTATCATCTCTATTGGTTTTGATGGTTTTTGAAAAAGTGTGTATTTCTCTTTTGCAGATGACTTGGATTTGTTTCAAAATCCCAGGGGCCTGCATTGAGATTCTCCAACTGGGCTTTTCCCTAAATGCCAATGTATCCTTTACCACCACTGAACAAAATCATAGGGTCTGCCTGATCATGTGGTCTGAGCAGCGGGGCTGCTTGAACTTGAAGTGTGCACCTGATACCTGTCACCTGATACATCAGCTGAGGGAGTATTGCTAGGTATGGAATGTGTTGTCTACAGAACCCAAAGCAGTTTACCAGGCACTGTGCTCCTTTCTTCCCTGTAAGGGTATACAAGATGCCACAGTTTGTTTTTTGTTTATTTGTTTTTTATTTTAGAGGGGATGCCTCAGCATGTCTCCGACTGCTGGGCCCCTAAAAACTTTACCCAGGTGACAGTCCCCTGAATCCTCAAAGGGTTTATTTCCTTTCCTCTGTAGTACATATGCCTTAATCAATCTGTCTGATCAGCATAATATCATCAATGCAATGGATAAACATGATATTCTGAGGGCTCTTCAGATGGTTCGTATCACTTAGGACTCTGTTATGGCAGAGTTAACATAGCCCTGGGGCATAACTGTGAATGCATTCTGCTCTCCATATCATATAGATGTGGACTTTTTCTGTTCCCTTTTCTTGATGAGAATCAAAAGTAGCATATTTGCTAAATCAAAGCCTACATATCATGTACCCGAGGTCCTTGCCAGGGTGAAATCCTATATTCCAAGAGAGTGCCCCTAAGTCCATAAACTCTCCTTCATCCAATCTTATGTTCTGGTCTCCTTTGTCAAGCACCCTCAAAATCCAATCCCAGGAGTACTTTCCCAGCTTCTGCTGGTAGATGCTGACTAATTTTTGTAGCAACTTTTGAACACAATTGCTGTCTCTGTGATCAGGCCAGCACAGATGTGGGTTATGCTGCAACTTAATCCTAGGTATCAACATGCAGCCAGAAGCACAGATAAACCCTGAGTGGACACCCCTGATGCCTTGCTGGGAAGAAGCCCTTCCAGTATCTCCTCACATGCAGAGAGCTCTAGCTCTTAACAGGGATGCATGGGTTCCCCACACAGGCTCTCAGGAATCTGGGAAACCAAACTCTTTAAGGATATCAACTCAGATGTCCCTATCCAATATTCAAGCTTCCTCATATTCCCAACTCGTGCTCGATTATTAGTCCTGCCTCTACTAAGCATCTCATCATCTCTGAAGCTCAGTGATTCTGAGCCCTGAGGTTGTTTTCCAGGTTCTTCTGAAGGTAAAGCCTGCTTTTTAAGCTGCCAAAGAGGCCCCCTGGACCTCTCACTGAGTTTTCAGTTTGTTAACTGCCCTTAGCTTTTCATTATTCTTCTGCAGGGTTTCAATTCAATCTAATAACAGCAAACCAACTTGATTGTCCTTATATGCATTATTCTCCTGTCATCTCCTACTCAGCCTTGTTCAAAGTCCTGAATCATTATAGCAAGTATGATGTTCCTTTCCACTGCAACGTTGTCCTAGGTCACTGCTTGTGAAGGTTTAAGCAGTGGGGTCAGCACCTCGTGCTAGGAACTATGTGTGCTCTGTTTACCACCCACAATGGGGTCCTCATTGCTAGATGCCGAATGACCCAGCCTGACAGCCCATTTTACCACCAGTGTAGGTCACCCAGGAGGTAAATGCTGAGACAGAGCCAGGAATGCACAAGGTTTACTAGGAGGTAACACCTGTGAAAGATACAGGGCAAGAAAGTGGGCTTAGACAGGGAAAGCTTTCAGACACACTTGAAAGTGTGTAAGAAAATGGGAGGAAGCAAATTGGAGAGCCTCACACTGCCATGCAGACCTAACCAATTCTTGGCCAACCCAATGGGAAGCTTCCAATCAAAGACTGCCCTTGGAGGAGCACAGCATTGGGCAGAACTATCAGGCCCTAGAACCCCGCCATGCTCAGTCATGAGGATGTGGCTGTGCGGGAAGAGTATGATCTGAGCTAGGGTGCTCTGGTGGATCCTGAAGTCACCGCAGATGGAGATCAGCAATTTGCAATCTGAGTGTCACACTTCCATAGCTGCCACAGTTATTTAATGAACAAATGTTTATTTTTCACTTCAGAAAACAGTGATGGGGTCAGGCTTGGTGGCTCACGCCTGTAATCCCAGCACTTTGGGAGGCTGAGGTGGGTGGATCACTAAAGGTCCTGGCCAACATGGTGAAACCCCATCTCTACTAAAAATTATCCCGGCGTGATGTCGGGTGCCTGTAGTCCCAGTTACTAGGGAGGCTGAGGCAGGAGAATTGCCTGAAGCTGGGAGGTAGAGGTAGCAGTGAGCCGAGACTGTACCATTGCACTCCAGCCTGCGTGACAGAGCAAGACTCCATCTCAAAAAAAAAAAAAAGATGAGGCAAGCCTAGAGTTACAAGAGACCAGCACATGGAGAGGACCTGCCTGAGAATGAAACCAGGTGAAAGGAAAGCAGCATGGAGGAGAAGAACTTGAGGATCTGGATTTTGAGGACACATTTGGAGCCCTTTGATCCCTCCAGACTTCAGAAATCTAGACCTACTCCAGGACTTTTCAGTTATGTGAGCCAATAAAGTGTTTATTTGGCTTAAGTCTGTTTGAGATGGGTTTACTTTTAACTAGAAGATTCTTAAAACTGGTAGAGAAAGGGCTGAGTCTGGAACGGTGGTATGTTATAAGGCATAATCCTCTTTAATACGGGTCCAGAGAAGAGTCATTTCATATTAGAGTTGGAAAAGACCTTACACAGCCCTAGGTCCAGCCCAATCCCTTTAAACAAGAGTCAGTGAAAGCTGAGTGACTTGTCTAAGGCCACAAAGCCACTTGGTAGCAAGTCACATTTTGATTGTAAGGCTGCAGGTTTCTGGGCCACAGTTATTTTCACTGTAAAACATTATGTCCCTTGAGAGAAAGAGGGAGATTACACAATGTTTAGATTCACGGAACTCATAAAAAGTGGGAAAAAAAATTTACAAACAATAGCAGCCAGCTAATGCTAATTTAGTATTAATACAAGTAATCCTGGATAATGTGGCTATTGAAGAATAGTTACTAATGCAGGCTTCGTACTGTAATTTAGCATTATTTAAGTAAGAACAAAATCAAAATACACACTTTTGAACAATGTATGAAAAATATTTAATCCTTATGTTCTTTTTGCAACTTGTCTGAAAGTGTTTCTTCCCTTTGTTCAGCATATTTCTATTCTTTAGAACTTATTGATAAAATCTGGAATGTTGTAAGAGTAAAACCATTTGGAAAATTAAAATTAACTTTTTCTAGTGCATTGTTATTTTCTTAATTATTGCAAAGCACTTCAGGGAGGCTTTTCTGTCTTAATAGTGCCACTATCTTGTTTTTTATAAAGTATTCTTATAACAGCATTTAAAAAAATCAGCCTTCCTAGATTTTAAAGGTTAAATTAAAAGCTAAATTTTTGAATGATGACTGTGTCCACAGAAAATACCTTAAGGAAAAGGTGAAGAATTTATACATTTATGAGTAATTGATACCTTTACAATTTTTTTATTTTCTATAAAAGGGCTTATGAATCATTTGGGGCTTTACATTTCAGGGAAGATTTATTTGTAGGTTTCCATTTGTTTTACCCAGGCTTTATATATATGTGTGTGTGTGTGTGTGTGTACATATATATATACATATATATATATTTTTTAAATTTTTTGAGATGGACTGTCCCTCTGTTGCCCAGGCTAGAGTGCGGTGGTGAGATCTTGGCTCACTGCAATCTCCGCCTCCCGGGTTCCAGCAATTCTCCTGCCTCAGCCTCGCAGTGAGTTGGGATTACAGGCGCCCGCCAGCACACCTGGCAAATTTTTGTATTTTTAGTAGAGACAGGGTTTCACCATGTTGGTCAGGCTGGTCTCGAATTCCTGACCTTGTGATCCGCCTGCCTCAGCCTCCCCAAGTGCTGGGATTACAGGTGTGAGCCACTGTGCCTGGCCCAGGCATTATATTTTTAACACTATTTCTAATTTTTAAATGTACATGGCATTTTTTTAAATATACGAGATTTGGGGGGGCATTTTTTCAGACTTCTCTAAAAGCAACATTATGATCAATCACACCTCACTCCTGCATAATGAGCTTAGCGCATCAATTTTACACACTGTGGAACGGAAATAGGAGCAGGCAAAGGCTGAAGAGTGGCAATGAAGAGTGCACACCCTGATGCACACTCCATTTGGAACTCTCTGTGCTTCTACGTTTTAAAATAAATTTGATTTCAGGAATTTTGTCTATAATCTTTTATTCAAAGCCTATTGTTCAGTCTCACTGTATCCCAGCAAATCTTCATATTCATGGACATCATAATTGCAAAGAGATGGCACTTTAAAGTATATACAGAAGTACTATCACTGCAAACACCTAGTTAAAAAATACTGATAAGCAAAGAAACAAAACTTGATCATATTAATAAGAAATGAGAAGAGTAGTATATTCATATTCCACTATGAAGAAAGCCTGTTTTTGCCTCCTTGGTTACAATAAATTCTTTTATACATTCAATAAATATCCATTGGGCATCTATGTTCAACACTGAAGATATGAACGGACTCAATCCTCACTCACCCCTGAGGACCTTGAAGAAGCAGGGAGGCTAGACACGTAAACTAACATCTAGGGGACCATGCAGCCAGGAGGCCCCAGAACTTAGTGGTGATTGACGTGAAAACGGATGAGAAGGTGAATGTGACTTGGGCAAATGGAAGGGAGGACAGAAGCAGCCTTCACAGAGGAGAAAATCAGTTGCAGTTTCACAGGCGTGGAAGCAAAGAGCATTCTAGATCAGTCGTTTCTAGTAGGTGAGTGGGAGCACGCGTGTCCGCCTCATGCAGGGAATGGAGCACAATCAGAGCAGTCGGGGTCGTGGTGGGCAGCAGAGGTGAAGCAACACAGCAAAATGAGCAACAAGAAATTAGACTCAGGTTTGCGAGCTTAGCAGGAGGCGTATTTTAAAGACTTGAAAGCCAGATCATGGAATGTGGATTTTATCTCACACACATCTGTTAACTGAAAGTAATGCACAAGAATGTTCATGGCCACACTATGCAAGCCCCAAACTGGAAATTTCCCAAAAGCCCGTCAACAGTAGAATGGATAAATCAATCAGAGTATATTCATGATAGAATGAGAAAAAAAAGGAACACTTCATACAATATGGCTAAATCTCAACGACGAAAGAAGTCACACAAAATAGTACATATATAAAGTTTCAATTTACAGAAATAGTTTCAAAACAGACAAGATTACACTATGCTGTTAGGGGACAGGAAGGGGTTATTTCAATGTAGAAGAATGAATAGCTTCAGGGGTGCTGACAATATTCTGTTTCTTGATTTGGGTGCTGATTTTACAAGTATAATTTGTAAAACTTCATGGAGCTCTATACCTAGGTTTTTTTTTTTTTTTTTTTTTTTTTTTTCTTGTTTATTTTTTTAAAAATTTTTTTAAAAATTTTTCGGGGGTTTTTTACTTGTTTTTTTTTTTTTTTTTTTTTTTTTTGCGTGTACATGATACTTTAATGAAAGGTTTTAAAAAATCTTCCCGGTGTCTAACATATGAGTAACATTCTGTATGAGTCAATGTTTTTAGATATATCTATGTGTTTACCTTCCAGGCATCCATCTACCTTTCAGATTAGGTTAGCATGCCTTTCTGATTAGGACAGTCCTTTCTGTACAATCAGTGATTTGTTGCAATGTGGAAAAGCATGCAGGTTTTTTCTCACTGGTTGTGACTGGCAATGCTTCCTAGTGGACAAGTGCTGAACTGGGACACCGTACAGTGTTTGCGGTGAGCTATGTGAAAACGCTCTGGTTAGGGCCTTTGCATGTGAAACTTGCTTAACATATACCAGCTCAGGGGCTAGGAAAAATCTGTCCCTGAACATCAAAACATTAAGACCGTAACCAACTAGGCTTTTGAATGAACTGGCAATTAAATCATTCTTAAGAGTTGATTTGAAAGCACTTTATAAACAAATACACCCCATGCTCTGATCCTCCTTGTACACTGTATTTTATTTTCATCATAATTTACATTACAGAAAATTAATGTTGATTCTACTGTAAATGATGTTTTCTGATCATTGTAACCTGGCAGAAGTTGTCCTATTGATTACATTGCCATGCTAAAAATAACATGCAGTTTTACAAATTAAAATATCGAGTCAGGAAAACCAATACTTAAAATTAGATAGTTTTTAAAAGTTTAACACTGTTGGAGGTTTAAATCCATGAAAACTAGGGAAAGAAGTGTTTTTAAAATTTCATATATTGCATTTTTGTGATGATATTTTAAAAATCCGGGTTTTTAACTGAATTTTCTTGAGGTATTTAACATGTTTTATTTTAATTTTAGTTTGTGTAAAATTAACAAACCAAGATTGGAAACTTATTTGTCAAACTTGAAAGAATGCTTAACATTTGTTAGGTGAATTAAGATTCATGGATTGAATATAATAGTACCTAAATCTTCTAATTCGTGAGCCCATTTTCTTTGTCCAAATTAAAGTAAAAAAGGATTTTAGGTTTGAAATTCCACATGATTTCTTTCGTTATGCTGCTTTATATTTAAAAAGCATCTCTAGGTAAGGGGAACCCTCCTGAAAAAGCATAATTTCAAGTTTCTTGTAGGAGATAAATAATTTAAATGCAATATATCAAAAAAAAGTGGACAATTAGTGGTGACAGAGGTAGTTGCACAATAACCCACAGAGAGGAAAACTAATACAAGAAAGATAAGAAATGTGAATACCTGTTTGCTTAAAAGAAGTTTTAATATGGTCGCTTCCTGCTGGCTGCGAGTCTTCCTCTCGAATGCATATTATACACACATTCTGTATGAAACATTCTGTTATCAAGCTGTCCTCATGTTCAGGTGTCAGTGGACTGGCCTGGAGGCTTGGATTTACAGGTACCTGGATACGGCTTTCTACTTAAATTTGAAGAAACCCTTTGGTCGCCTGCATCTGACTGTCCTCTAACTTCTGACTTGGTGAGGACTAGTGTTACCCCTGCCTCTTCCCACACCATTTCTTCTTCGCCTTCTCCTTCTCTTTATTCACCCCATGGTTAGAGTCCTTATGAGACATTTTTGTTTCAAGCCTTTGTTTCACAACAAAACTTATTATGTTATTTTCTCTTTTTTTAATTTTTGGATTTCCCCAAATAAATAACACCCTTCACCAGCTCCCTACCATTGTCTGACAGAAGAACACTAATTCAGAGAAGAAAAAATGTTAATGTAAAAATTACAACTTTTAGAAGCAACCATTCATTTTCAGTGTTAGAGAAAATGTGGAGGAAATGCAAGTCTTACTAAATAGGAAACTGCAGCGCTAAAAAGGAAAGTGATCAGCAGTTTAAAGTTTCAAGGCAAATAACCACCAGTACCAGAAAATAATGGCTAAATAAAGGTTAAAAAAGAAGATGATAGATATGCTGATCAAAAACGATCTCAGAAATGAGCTTCCCTTGAACATTAAATGGAAAAATCCAGGGTTGGGATTGCCAACTGTTTACAAAGAAAAGATTATTCAGAAAGACTACGTGGCCTAAACAATAACATCTTTCACATTCGTCTGGGAAGATTGGTAGATAATATGAAATTTAAACTAACATTTGGACTTTGTCCATTTTGTGCACGGTGAAGACATCTTTGGCATGCTATTTAAAATATTTTCCTATCAGTTTGTCATTCCAAAATATGGTGAAAACACACTTCTGCAGTTGTATTCTGTGGTATGAATAAAAAAAGTCAAAGGCAGAGGCCACTTTACCTTTTATAGAGATAAATAACAATTCTTTGTATCTATTTTGCATTATTTGCACCCTCTAATATATGCAAGATACAATGTGAAGAAATTCTTTGTAAGAGCAAAATCATCACCCAAACTTGGGCAAGTTACTTAACCCCTCCCTCCAAAACCACACTATGCTTTAGTTTTCCAATCTAAAAAATGGAGATAATAGGGGTACCTATTCCTTGAGTTACTATGAGGATTTGACGAGTTGATACCTAAAAACTACTTAGGACAGTGTACGCCCATAGTGTCAAAAATAAAGAGAAAAAAACATAAGACAGTGAGATGATACTGTTTATAAGACTACACGTTATCAAAACATTTATAACTGCTAGAAAAACTGAAAAGAAGGTGTGACAGGCCATAGGAGGCCTGCAAAGTCTAAACTATTTACCATCTGGCCCTTTACAAGAGTGTTTACCAACCCCTGCTCCAAAAGATCATCTTGACCACAATAGATATGTTGATTAAGTGTAAGTGAATAATATATATGGAAAACCACCAATATTTAGAATTTCTCTGGGGTTACATAGCATTTACTAAGATTAAAAATTGATTCTATAACCAGATTACAGTTTCTTCCATAACTTCAAATGTTACCAAAGTATTTATCAAAGGAAATCATTCTGAGGTATGTCTGACATCTGATGCCAACAAATTGTTAGTCAGGGATTTTTTTGTTTTGTGTTGAAGTCTGGCCTATGAACATAATCACCAGGAGCTAGCAGAGATGCAGAGAAGCTTCGAGAACATTATTGTGAAATTAACCTCATTCGGGCTGCACAGCTCCAGGGGAACCAGCCATGTTGTATTCCATGTATATGAGTTATGCTTAGCGGCAGACTTCTGAGCAATAGACAAGATGAACCAAACCCCTGAATTGTGCAACCCAGTAGCACTGACCTCAGCTCCATTTTCAATGGAAACAATTTGGTATATGAGGACAATAATTTAGACAATGTGTTTTTATTTTAGCAGACTAACAAACTCAGCCTTGATATCTTCTTATCAAGAAAGAGAAATATAGGTTGGATGTTAATATCATGATTTCAGCAGATTGAATGATTTTTTCCAATGATTTAAAGATCATGGACCCAGGGATGGATGCCAACTGGTTGGGGGTCAGGATGGTAGGAAAAGTGGCTTACCATAAAATTATTATCTTGGTCTAGGAAAGTTTAGCTAAGTTTTAATCCATGATCTAAATGAGCACATAGACACCATGATTATCAAATTTGCTTATGACGTAAAACTGGGAGGACTAGAGAACACTAGGCATGGTTGCCACATGAAAATTTTAACAAAGGACCAAAAGTAAGCAAACAATCATAACAGAATTTTTTTTTTTTGAGACAGAGTCTTGCTCTGTCTCCCACGTTGGAGTGCGTGCAGTGGTGCTATCTCAGTTCACTGCAACCTCCACCTCCCAGGTTCAAGCAATTCTCCTGCCTCAGCCTCCCGAGTAGCTGTGACTACAGGCGCACACCACATGCCTGGCTAATTTTCTGTATTTTTAGTAGAGACGAGATTTCCCCATATTGGCCAGGCTGGTCTCCAACTCCTGACCTCAAGCAATCTGTCCGCCTTGGCCTCCCAAGTGCTAGAATTAGAGGTGTGAGCCACTGCGGCTGGCCTCGTAAAAGAAATTGATCCTTTGCATCAGGGAACCTGTTAAATCATGGCTTTCTCAATATTGATATGTGTAACCGATGTTTTAACCTAACTGTATTTAGGCTTCAAAAGACTCAAGGAATATTAAGAGACTAGGGTAATTATAGAGAAAAATAGCCCTAGATATTTAACATTTTTGAGTTTAATATATCTTTTTCCAGAGGTGAGGTTGTAAGGCAGGATTTAAAATCCCTAGTTATAAAAACTAAAGGGCCACATGCCAGATTTAGTGCATAGATAGGTTTCATTTACCACCCTCCACATAGTATCTTATTTAACCTTTTTAATTAGTTGCTTAATTGAAAAATCCCATGATTTCACATAAACATTGGATTTTCTGCTTCTCTTGAGTCACAGAAGCGCTGGTGACATGGGCCCCTGATTCCCCTGGGAGCATGCCACTGGGGTAGCATAGCACTCACTCTCCTGTGGCCAGGCCTGCACCCATCGGGTCCCCACAGCCCCTACCACTCCCTACTGTATTACACCTGGCCTGCTTTCATCATTTCTCTATGTGCCTGGTCTCTAGGCATTTAAATTTGTGATTCCTGTAAAATTCAATTTTCCTGAAAAAATGGAATTGGACTGCAAATACTGTTGGTGCCCTTGAGAGGAGCTGAGCTTCCTGTCTTGGAGGGCAGTATTGTTGAGGAATACGATGTGGATGTTAGAGAAGAGTCCTGCATGGGACTAGAGGTTAGACTGGATCAATGTTTATCAAATTCCATTACATTTGTTTCATTTTATTTTTTGAGGTGGGGTCTTTCTCTGTCACTGAGGCTGGAGTTCAGTGGCCTGATCATGGCTTATTGCAGCCTTAAAGTCTGGACCCAGGTAGCCCTCCTACCTCATCCTCTGGGGTAGATAGGATTATAGGTGCAAGCCACTATACCTGGCTCTCAAATTTCTTTTTAAAAGAAAAGAGACTTGCAATATTGTTTGCTTAAATTATTTCTGCTTTAATGACTCTTAAACATTCATAAACATACAACCCGTAACATTGTTTTAGCTTTTTAATATAAATTCCAAACATTTAAATCAAATTTCAAAATTATTGCTGTCAAACAGCTCTATGAACTTTTTAAAAAGTCAGATCTTATGTTTTTAGATACTTATATTGTCATGTCTTAATTCAAGCATTTATGATGTGTAGACAAGGGCTATATTTGTGATTTTATCATCAACATAGTTTTGAATGAACACTTAGGCACTGTGCTTAGTTGGGACTGTAAATTTAGGGATGAACCCCACAGTCCAAGACTCAAACGAAGCTCGGTCATTCACAACCAACATTCAGTGAAAAATAAGATAATCTTCATCATGCCAATTCATTCCAATTATGAATTCCAAAGTGCTGGTTTATACTATTTGAGATTCAGCTGCGCATGTGTAGGTTTCTCTTTCAAACGGAAAGCTCTGACTCACTGAAATGAAGTCACAGGATATTCATAGTAAGTGCTTAATAAGTGGCCACCGTCGTAGGGACTATACAAGATACATAAGATAAGTCTCTGCTCCTAAGGAGCAGACTCCCTCATTAAAGAGAAGCCACAAAAACAAAGAATTCATGAATAACAAAAATAGTACATAGTCTAATGTACTCCAGACTACATATATGATCGACGTTTGGAGAAGGGAAGGATGAACACAAACTGATGTAATTTGTGGAGAATGAGTAGAATGTGGATGATCCAAAGGAAGGGCAGAAATGTTCCAAGTAATGGACACAGCGTGTGCTAAGAAACATACTCCTCCTACTTGATGGAGAAGTGCAAGGCGCACGTGGGTGTGTGGGGAGCTGGATTACAGAGGTCCTGAATACTATACAAGGTTGCATCCTTGAGCACTGCCTTAGTGATTGATGAAAGAGATGATATGAGGTAATAAATGTGATGGCATCTCGAAGACCAGCACGGAGGCCAGAGCTCTGATTCAGGTGGGCATGAGAGGACTCCTCCAGGAGGGCACAGAAGGGAAAATACGATTTGTTTCCATACGTGGATGTGTTGTGGGGGGCCATGGATTGGTGTAGTATGATGGTGACACATCCAAGAGAAATGCCATTTAAAGTGTAGAGGACTGTGAACGTGCTGACAGAGATAGCTGAATAACGAGCTCACAGTAGATCTGTTGCATTTCATTTGATATCATGGCCTTAAAGGGTAGAATTTGCTCCATGAAAAATGGGCTCATTTTCCCTCAGAGATAGATGCAAAGAGAGTTTGGGTAAGGCTACAAAGTTTGAGATGAAAATCAGAGAAGTTGAGGTGGCTTACGTGATAATGTCACTATTTTTTTTTCAATGAAGTAGAAATAAAGGGCTTCTACTGAGAATGAGTACATAAGATTAAGGGTTGAAGTTTAGGGAATGCAGAAAAGGCAAGCAAGGAACCCACTAGTACAGGGATTTGAAAACACATAAATAAGATGATTGTTTAAGCAGAAAGGAGAGTGTGAATTTGTAGCTGAGTGTGGTATCACGGTTTTGAGAATTTTCCCCAGCACCTTGAGAATAACCAAGGACACAGAACCAAGAATACAGACAGTAGGAAAAAGTAGTATAGGATTTTAAGGTAATATGTGTATATTATTCACATGGTTGTTCATTTCACAAAGTCCAAGCTAGGTATGAAAGCAAATCAAATCAGAGTTGCTAGGATGTGGGCTGGGAAGAAGGGAAGCATCAGAGGGCACAGAACAAGGAGAAGAGCAGAGGGGACAAGGAAGGAAAATGTTGTGTACCAAAATAATCATAAATTCCTGTGTTCAAGCTTTATAAGTACGGAAGCCCTGGGTGATTCTGTTACCACAGGTAAGGCTGTGCCGAAAGTCACTGAAGTTGGAAGATGACTAAGAAGATGAGAAATTGTGATGCCAGGGAGTTACATGGTCATCACTGTGTGTACTGAAGCCACGGAAAACAGTAACAGAGCCCAGGTTATAGAGAAGGTGGAGGCTTTAGTACCACGATCATTGAGGAAGTTGGAACAGCATCTTGGAACCTGAGGTGAGGGAGAGAGTGGTTTAGGGAGATGTCATGGATTCCAGAAAATGATTGTTGGCTGGGTAACAATTGTTACAGGGGATTGGTTGCCTCTTGTATAGGACACTTCATGTGCCTCTCTTCATATCCTCTTGAGCAACTGCTTACTGCAAGAATTGCTGCAGCAACCAGCTTCAAATAAATGTAAGCAGACAGCATCTCAGCTCAACTACACCACTCGGCTCTTGTCTTCTGTTCCAGAGCTTTTCTGATGATGCACTGATGTGGCACTCACTTATGCGTGATCTAAAAACCGGGAATTAAGACTGATTGGAACAACACTTGACCAACACTTAGCTGGTGGATAAGCACTTCCTTCTTCCATCCCTTAGGCAAACAATGGAGATGCTTTCTTTAAGGTTCCTCGGAGCATCCCGGACGGATTGCACTGCAGCTGTCCATCGCAGTGATCAAGTAGATAACCCATCTTTGTATTGGCTTTCCCTCCTTCCTGAGTCACTCTTCCAGTTCCCCACCCTGTGCTCTGGATCGCTTCCTAAAATATCCTACCAGAATGCAAGCCCTTGTTGCAGACCTGCTATCTTGGAGAAACCCAAGAACCCTTATCTGTAAATGAAACCATTGAGCGAGCAATAAGGAAGGTTTCATGGTCAAGTAAAAGCCAACTTTCAGTTAAGCAGAGGAGAAAGGAGCCCTGAAAGAGAGGAGGATTTACAGAACACAAGTGTCAGACAAATCCTCCTGGAACGGGTGGAAAGTCAGAGCAAGAGCAGGGCTGACAGAGACGAAAGCATAAGAGGAAAAAGAGAAAGGTTAAATATGAATTGTATACATTAAATAAGCCCCTCTGCATCAGAAAATAAATGTACTAATAATCATGATGGGCACGTTTTAGACAGTTGTATTTATTGCTGTAGCTTTGTATTTGCCTTCATTTGTTCCACCCCAGGCAGGACATCAGACAGTCTCGCCTTGTTGCATATTTCCCTTTCTTGCCAACATGCTGATGTCATCCTGTATCTAGACCTTACCATCACTTAGAGTCACATTCATGTCTTTTGTCTTTTTCTTGGTGTCTAATTTACTATAGTTTTACTGAACTCGCTTTTCTCTAAATGGGATACATGGTCAATTCATCTAAGAAAAAGTGTCAAGAAACGAAACATAAGTATCCACAATAATACCATGTAGTATCCACTGGGGAACATTTTTAAATATACATTTATATATAATTATATAATTTTAAAAAATACTGTGTATTTTTTAAAGACATGCAATACTGACACAATGATACATTCCCCTGGGAAAATATTTTTGAATATCACCACCAAATTTTACCATATTTTTTGAACTTTCAAATTTTGAACTAAGAAATCAAGTTATTTTGAGTCCTATTTATTCTGAGCTGAAGATGGTCACTTTCAGACATTTTGATTTAAAATTTTAGGTCATCAGAGGCATCGGTAATGAGTTAAAAGGAAAAAGCTGTTGCTATTTCCTGAATCTGCTGAGTCACAAGCCATATGTATACACTGGTCCTGTCAAACCTATATCAGCCTGCAGGCCTGGAAGAGGGCCCCACCTGTTTAATATTCAACTGAACCTTGAATTGTTATTGCTTAGAAATAATTCACAAAGGAGACAGATTGGGTTTGGAAAAATAGAAAACTGAGATCAAGAGTCATTAGCTCTCTATCTCCTGCCAGTCTTTCACACAATTATTTAGGTTTTTTTCCTCCTGTACCACTCACCCTAGCCTTAAGCCATTTATGTTTACAGTTCCATCATTGGAACGCTAAGCTTGTGGGAGTTACTTATATCCTACTCCTCAAGGTCACAGCCAAGGTCTGATTTTTCACACAAAATTTCACAACCTGCAGCATAAATGGGTTAAACCTCTTCCTAGATGAAACTTATTCCACATGATATTATTGATATGATATTATTGATATTATTAATATTATTCCACATGATAATATTACTGATAAAACTGATTTACATTTGTAGGTCTCGTGCCCATAGTAATACTAGGTCTGGTCTTTCTAATGGAAAGCAAGGTTTTGATTTGTCATGTCCATCACCCCCTCCTCTTACAGCCCACATTTATGTACACAGAATCATCTCACTTTCACAGTCATGGCCTAATTAGTACACAGAGCTTTGAGAAGTCATCTCCTTTACCTGGGTTCTATCAATTATTTCTGCTATTCATTTTTTAATTCCTCCTCCTTTATCTCTCACCTCTCATTGATGAGGTTTTAGAAGGTATTTTTTTCTTAAAGATAATTCATCATTCCATCATCACAGTTAGTGGTGTCAGTTTAAGTCATGAATTTCAAAGCACAAGTCAACAAAATGTAATCCTAACCATCCAACAGGCTCTAATCCTCAGAAACAGTTTTGTTAGGGGTCCTCCATCCTTCCTTGAATAGCTAAGCTCTCCAAAAGCTACTTGGTCATAGCAATACTAATTATCAAGATTAAAATGTATTTATTAAGCATGTATGCCTAAGCCATATATAGAACAAGTTAGTTTAGTGCTCACTAGGACGTAGAAATCTAAGATTGTCCATGAATAGCTAGTTGGAGGGAAACGGTATTTTACTAACATTTATTTATGTGAAATGTGTAATGCAGTAGACTTGGGCTGTTTAACAAGGCCAACATGTTGACTTTTTGTTAGGAGGGTGGAATCACCCCTACTTCATAGTCAATTCGTGGGATATCATTGGAATTGTCCATTCCCCACACCTCCCAAACCACACAAACACAAGCTCACACACACTTACATACTCACTCATCTGGGGGCTGGAGAAGGAGGAATTCGACTCTGGCCTGGCCGTTCAGAGCATTCTACCCACTGGCCGTGGAAATTGTCTTTGGGATTGGGATGTGATACAATTTAGTCCAATGGGGACTCATTGTGGGAGTGTTGTCGTTCCAAAGAAGTCCTGAGAAGATGTCATAAAAACATAGAATCACTCATGGCTGTCTTGTCACCTCTAGGAGTCTGCCTGAAAGGAGCAACATAGAGGAAAACAAATCCAGAAGATGGACAGAGAAATCAAGACCTGATGATATCCTCCAAAAGCTAGCAGATGGTTATATTTTATTGAAGCCAGTTCTACCCTCATACTTTCCAGTTATATGAGTCAATATATGTCCGTTTTTGTTTAAACCAGTTTGATTTGGATACCTGTCACTTGCAAGTGAAGAAGTCCTTACTAATGTATGTAGCTGGCCAAATAATAAGTTTTACCAGCATTTTGTATCAAATCTTTTGCACTTCAGGGCTTCTTAATGTGAAAACTATATCAGTCACTTTGAATTACCTGTGGTGCTTACAAAATACAGATTCTTATGTTATAACCCACATATCTCATCAGAATCTATAAAGGTGAGGCTCAGGGCCCTCACATTTGACAAGCTAACTCTGGTGATTTTATGCATACTACAATTTGAAAACCACTGCAGAAGTCATGACTATAGCAACTCAGATCAAGTAGTTTTTTTTTTAAACAAAGTGACCTGTAAGTTCAAACAACAATTCTTTTCAAATAATTGATCATCAGATTTTTAAATGTCACCATTGATGTAGACAGAAAACAAGCTAAATATGTGAAGGAACTGTAGTGGGACTTACATATTTAAATAACTGCAGAAGTTCCTGACTACATTTTACCTGTAATCTAAGTGGTCATTAGGAGAAACACACTTCTACTAGATACAAGGCTCAGGAACACTGGCAGATAAGGTAGGAGGGAAAAATTAAGTTTACCTTTAAAAGACACCAGAATCAAGGGAGACCGCAGTGGAGACAAATGACCATGCTGTGCCTTTGTTCTTTCCAATGTTGAATAAACTATGTCTCTCCAATGTGGCATGAATTCCCCATATGTGAATAATTCTTCATTTCCCAAAGAGCATCAGTACAAGAAAATATCCTTCCTTTTTGAGGACCCCATGGATCCTTCTGCTTCTCTGGATCTTTTCTGTTATGTTTCAATACAGATGTGTTTAAATAGCTCAGTTTTGGGACCAGACATTTTGAAACTCAAGGAATTCACTTTCAAACCAGTGTGGAAGGAAATGGAATATGTGGAGCAAAATCAACATGACTCTTGTCAGCGAGTCAATAGATAACTATATTGTGATATGTACTGAGCAAAAAAACAAGAGAAACAACTATACTAATGAATCTAAAAAACTCAGACTAACTAAAATAATCCAAACACAATACAGTACATAAAGTGTGAGTCCTCTATGAAATTCTGGGAAGGTCAAAAGTACAATGAGAGAAAGCAGGTCACTGGTTACTCGGATCTGGGAGTTAGGAGAAGGCATCCGCCATAAAGAGGCACAAGGGAACATTTTAAAGGAATGGGATTGTTCCATCTCTTGACTGGGGAAGTGGTTTCATCAATGTGTATAATTATGGAAATGTATTAAATTATATACCTCGAATGAGTGAATTGTATTATGTGTGTAAATTATACTTCATGAAAAGTATTATTACAAAGCGAAATTTAGATGGAGTGAGAACAGATTTTTTTTTTTTTTTTTTTTTTTTTGAGACAGAGTCTCACCCTGTCGCCCAGGCTGAAGTGCAGTGGTGCGATCTCAGCTCCCTGCAACCTCCACCACCCTGGTTCAAGCGATTCTCCCGGCTCACTGCAGCCTCTGCTGCCTGAGTTCAAGCAATTCTCCTGCCTCAGCCTCCGGAGTAGCTGGGATTACAGGAGCCTGCCACCAGGCCCGGCGAACTTTTGTAGTTTTTAATAGAGATGGGGTTTCATCATGTTGGCCAGGCTGGTCTTAAATTCCTGACCTCGTGATCTACCCACTTTGGCCTCCCACCGTGCCCGGCCAGAGAACAGAGTAGGATGCAAGGAACAGTCTGCAGAGGCCTGGGCTGCAGTTTAGGGAAATGGTCTGGGGTCTAGAGATTTGGGCAGGTTCCAGCAAAGGAAACACCTTGGCAACTTAATGGAGAAGAAGGGGAAACTCTTCTCCTGGGGTGGCAGCTTCTTCACTTTGCTTTGTCTTATGTTGCTTATTGGCTTCAGTGCCACACTGATCAGAGCTAGAGAAAGCCCAAAGCTCTCCCTGAAGGTGATTAAGATCTTTGGAATTTGCTTACTGATAGGAACATGGTAACATAGGAGGTATCGACCAGGAAGGGCTGAAGTAGACGACAATAACATGCAGAGTGGCATCCTGGTGTGGGCATGTGTGGTGTTCAGCTAAGGGATGTACTGGGAAGGAAGAGAATACTTTCCAGTCTAAAGGACATTCATCTAGAGACCAATAGCCTCTTTTGCAGGCTAGTCTCCTCGGAATTATTCTAATGATGTCAACAGATTATTCAATCTAGGAGCAAGTTCCAAGCTACTAAACGATGCTAGAAGCAAGTTCCAAGCCAGGAAAGAATGCTAGTAAACATTAATTGAGTTAGAAAGTATATCTCTGGGGAAAAAAAAAACTTTGCAAAAGATACAGAAAATTGCTTCTGAAAAATTGAGGGCATTTAACAAGCAAGTTTGATTACAGCAGCTTTAACCCAGACTTCTCCAATGAGAATGGAAGCTATTTTTTTTTTAGATACTTTCCCATAAATATCCTGTCTGCATGCAGAGAACAAAGGAGAACAGTTGAAGTCTGTCCATTTCATAAACCCCTTAAAAATAATGGGGTATCCCCAGCAGTGGTGTTTTATGAGTTAGACAATAGATTTGGGGTGCCAAGTGGGGTAATTTTTTATTTAAACCCTAATTTTCTTATTCACTCATGTGCTGTCATAAAGCAAATGAAATTTGGCTCTTAAAAAAAGTGGTAACTCATGTAAAGAAACAATTAGAGGGATTATTAAAAATCCATAAATCATATTAAATTTATAAAAAGCTCTTAGTGCCAATAAATAAGTCATGTCCTTATCTAGACACATTCAAACTGGGCATCCATTTAAAAAGCCCAAGGAAATGAAAAGTTCAAATGGAAGAAGAATCACCAGATGAATTACTTCATCCTAAATGTTGCAATTGGCTTCTTTTACAGGAACAATTTTTTTTTCCCAGAGGTGATGCAGAACCTCATCAATCTAGCTCTTTACCCTTGGCGGATACTTGTCTTTCTATATGCATATTTTTTTTTTCTCTTTGGCTTCAAACACAAAACAGGGTATCATTGTGCTCCAGGATTTGTTTGAAGAGATTTCATCTGGAAAGAAGTCAAGCAGGGCACTAGCAGGGCAGCTTTTGCAGATTATGACCTGTAATCTGGTTAATACTCTGAAACACAAAGATCCGAATGTTGGGATAAGACTACTTCATACACGGTCACGTGCTCCACCTCCCCCAGCCCCAAGGAAGTCTTCCCAGAGACTGACAAGAAGCCAGCCCAGGCATGCTGGCAGGCTAAAAGGAACGATAATGTAAATATAATGGCATATATTCCAAATCTGGCATAGGATAATCATCTAATAATAGGATTCAGTTACTCTGCTGTTATTGCCATAGGAATCAATTTCCTTTTTGGTTTAAGGACTTTACACCATATCCATGGTCCTTGATAAAGAGAGGGTATTGGGTTTGAGTGTAAGGCTTTATTTCCATTCAGATATTTGGACTAAACCTTCAAGTTTTACTTTTTAACTAAAAGGTTATGTAAAACCAGTGTTTAACTTTACATATCCATTTGGAGACCAGTAAATTTTAATTCATCCTCTTTTAGGAACCATCTGCTGAAAGTAAATCTTCATAACATCTAAGTTAAATTGTGAATATGTTTTCCTTTATTTAAATGCAAAGAAGTTTCTATAAGTCACTAAATGATATATTTTTTCTCAATTCAAAATAAAGGATTAAAGTTTGTTTCCTAAGTCAAACTTGAGGGATTTTTAGGTGATTTGGCTTACAAACAGCTCATTAATGGCCATTTTAAAGTCCTATGATATTATATCTGGTGTGAAAATCAGAACTGCTCACGATAGACTAAATCTCAAAACCTCTTCTTTTGTGCAAATCCATCTTCCAACATATTCACGTGCATCCCTGTGCCCTGTGATTATGGTAATTAGGCATCCCAACAGTGATTCTCCAAGAAATACTTAACAATTTACATGCAGAAAAAGTTATCAGAGGAAGCAAACCCCAAACCCCTAGTTCCTATGGGCACCATTTCTTCATTTCTTAGTCATAATGGAAAGTGACCCATTCAGAGGAATACTTTTTCTAACAAACATAATAACAGAGTCACTGGACCTCGAAAATATTGATCCACCTGCTCTGTGAAGGAGTTGTTGTCCTCTGAGTCTGTTCCCTTCAAAGCTGATGCCACCGAGGCAGAGAGATGTCTGAGACACTAGAATGCTTGTGGCTCTTGGAATATTATTAGAGCTCCTAAAGGTGTACATCAACTATGTACCCACAAAAACTTTTAAATAAAAAAAAGTAGACCTCCTGATTCACTGTCAGCAAAGTTTTTGCAGACTAGTTGGGGAACCGAGCCACATTCCTAAACACACTGTCAGGGAAAGAGTAAATACTACATTTCAGACACCTTACATATATACTGACTCTCAGAAGTGGCCCACTCGTAAATCAGAAGTATCCAGGATTATTCTTCTGAGGTCAATCATTTTTCAGTTTGGCTGAGAAACTGAAGTCAGGCTGAAACTGAAGTTAGGCTGAGTAATTTCTGCAAAACTTTCAGAGACCAAAATGAGGAGAAATTCTCAGACATGTCTAGTCTACAGATTATTCACCTATTTCATCCTGCAGATTGTTATTTTGTTTATATATAGACTTACTTGTTTAAAAAAATGAGCCAAAGCATTGTTCCAAGTGAAATTTTAAATGCGAACATTTAAAAAAATCCTTTTGGGTAGGCAGGAGAGTAGATTTTAACTGAGTTCTTCTATGACTCAATGGAAAGAATCAGTTCTAACACTACTGTCACCATCCCAGTGTTCAAATAAACATCATTTTTAAACTTCATGTTTTGCACATTTTGTACTTGTAGAGAAGAAAAAGGAAATGGGAGAGGGAGCTTCAATCTGAAGATGTGTGGCTGACTTTGGCACTTAGGAACTTTCTCTGCTCTATTTTCTCTATTTATAAATGCTGCTTCTCAGTGTATTTTTACATTGAACATTTTAAAAACAGATTTTAATAGAGAAACAACAGAACAAAATTTAAGACACCACTAATACACTTCCAGGATAGAGCAAAGTGTTAATGCAAAATGAACATACATTAGAGAAAATGTAACCTTTCTCAGGATGGACTTCTCACATAAATCCTCCCCTTCCTCCGGAGGCTGTGCGACAAATATCTTGGCTGTCAAAATCAGAAAGCTTTTGATATAGGTCCCGAGGCAAATTCCATATTTTTATACCATTTTTCTCATTTCTAAAATGAGGATAACACCACCTTCATACTCTACGACACAGTGGAAACTGAAAATTAAAAATAAATAATAAGTAGTGCCGATTTTTTAGTGGTATGCTCTAAAATGTCAGTCTTTAAATTCAAAGACCACAGGACCATTTGACTGTAACTTTTAAATGCCTGAGCAGGTGAGTTCTAGTCTTTTGAATATCCCTCCTTTCTTTTAATCAATAAGCTTATTAATTTTGGAAATTTACTCGTTCTCACAAGTCTATGATGTACTTCTATATACATTATTTCGTTTGCTCCTCAGCAGATCTCTGTGAGGTAGACCTGATTTTTTTTCCGTGAGGAACTGAAGGACAGAGAAGCTACTACCTTGACTGAACCTTATAGTCTGGCGGCAGTGGCGGTCAGCCTTGAACCTAGGTCTGTGAGGTCAAATTGTCATGCAGTTTGTGCAGTCTCCCAGCCAGACACAGCCAGTTCCTCATTAGGGAGAAGGCGGCCATGTTTTTCTTTATCCCTCTCACTTCCAGAGCCACATGAAAACCCACCAGAATAATGGGATGAGTTTTCGGGAAGGGGGAAGTGTACATGGATATATCACAAACAGAATAGAGATTCCATACAGCAAGGCCTGGAATTTTACATAGCTCGACTAAGAATTGCTCATCATTCCTCTGTTACCTTATTTGTTCCAAACATTTTTTTTTCAGACAATCAAATGGGGGATGGGACCAGGAGGGATTGAGCAAGAAAGAAATGCCAGTAATCACGGTGAATAACAGTCGTAGGGGTAAAGTGACAGCTCAAGGTTTTACTGTTGTCATAAAAGTGGTGCAGTTTTAGAGCTTTAAGATGAGCAAATCTCTGGGGTCTATGTCCACCGTGGTTCTAATAGCATTAGAAAGGGTGAGTTGGTATAAACAATAACAAGATTTATGTTAGTGCAAACTGCTGACTATTGACTCTGATTTTGAAGAGAGGAGAAAAGAGAAAGCGAAACTAAACCAGATTCCTGTTATCTCTCTATTTATGGGAAAGTGAGAAACTCGACCGATTCTAGTGGACATTAACAATGGGAAGGCAAGCAACGGAGTCTAATGCCTTAAGATTATAGTTGGTAGAAATAAAATGGAAAAAGAGGACAGTAAAAAAAAGCTGTAGTGTGACTGCTTTGAACTGAAAGTTTCTAACCACAGAAAGGGGCTGACCAAAAGTAGCTGGACTAGGACAATTGCACGCCCAGAGGAACAGAGATTTTGAAATCCTACTTTGTGGAACAGAACACCTAACCAAAAGTGGCAACCAGTAGAAAACAAAACCCCAAACAGTCTTTCATGCTGACTTGTCTTTCAGTGTGTAAAATGGTTTTGAAACAGAAGACCTAGGATTTGTCTTCACTACCTGGACTTGACTTTTATGCCAAATTAACATACAAGGATGCCATCTCCGTCCCTTTTTCGTCAATAAAAAGGAGACTGAACCAAGCTCTTCTCCTCTTTGCAGTTATTATCTATTATAAGAGGTACTTTTCTACCCCAAGGAAACTTCCCATTGGGTTTATGATTATTATTGAATATCACAAACATTTTGGCTTCATCAGTTTATATTAACTATCTCATTAACTCAGATAGATATTTTCAGCAACAACAAAAAAAAATGACCCTTATTGTATTATTTTAGGTGGGAAGTTCATCTTCTTAAACACAACCACATTATTATAAAAACAAATATATAGGAAAGAAGTCTTTGGCCACAGGAGGGAACTTAACCAAAGTTCCATTGACAGATCTTAGCACAGTAAAAAAGAATTCAAGCTTAAGACAGATAACTGAAAATTAAGCACAAGATCTCCTCCCATAATCTGGGAATTTTATGACCTCCCTAAAGGAAAGAGTATATGGTCTGTTAAATCTGATCATAAAATATATCCTTGAGGCCTTCAAATGTAACATGTCGTATGCTCAATCCATTCAGTATGGGCCAGTTGGACAGCTAAGATGTCAGCCCCCCCACTTCCAGGGTAGTCCTTCTGGTGTTATTGCCACAGAATACAGCCTTCAGAAAAAGGATGCAAGCTATAAAGTCAATGAAATAGTACAAATATTAGGATAGACATATACTTTCATTATATATTTATTAAATGTACCTGAATATTATACCTATACATCTACTTTTCTATATAGGACCTGGAAAGATAAAAATTAAATTTTTAAGCGGTTATCTATGGAGTATGAGATTGGTAAGCAGTCTTTACTTTTTATTTTGTACATTACTTTATTGATTTTTTACAGTGAGAATTTATTTATTTAGCAATTAAAAATAAAGTCAAGACAGTTTTTGTTTTTTTCCTAAAGAACATATTAGGTAATTGGAGACCAAAAAAAAAAAAAATCTGGTTGGCTCAGACAAAGTTCAGTGCACAGTTAAAACTAATTATTTTGGGGTGATCTTATGGCTAAGAAATCATGATGTGAGAAAGATTATTTTTTTATTTACTAGGACATCTCTATAAATTCACTAATTTGTCCTAATTTTTATTGCCTTTGAGATTCATTTAGATTCGAGCAGTTAGCAATTATTTCTGCCTAGGGAGGATAAATCATTACCCTAGGTAAAGCAAGTCAGAACCATTACTAAGTTTTCATCTCAACCAAAGAACATTTTAGAGTACCAATTCTAGAGATGCATGTTATAAAAAGATACACTCTGATGGTTTGGGATTGGAAGCTCATGATCAAGAGGTAGAATAACAGCAAGACCATAGCTTTTGTGCAAGATCATGATCAACTCTAAGCTACTTAGAAAGCTGGAGTATTTGGGGCCTGGAGCCCTCTGTATCCTGACATGTGCAGTCTCACACTGAACAAAGCAGGTGTTTAAATACACAAATTTCCTGTGAGAATGGAGACAAATAACTGGAGTGCAGTTAGATTTGTTTGTTTGCCAATATTTTTTAAATATGTAGTAGAAACAAAGGATCTAGGGCAGAGGTGCTGAGGTGAGGAAAGGACAGGGGGAATGAAGGGTAAGAGGCAAGGGGGTGCTTAGAGTTGTTCCAACCAGTTTCATAAATCGAGCCACTGAGGAAGGTATAAGAAATGAAGACCAAGTTCATGAAAGCCCAGAAATTGAGGATTTGCATGCGAGACATACTCTCTACAACAACTAAACAAGGAGAAAAAGGGCAAGAAAGAAATACTTCATAAAGCCAAGCCTAAACTAATGCTTTTTGCCCTATACCTTCACATTTACACTTAACCTAAAAAGATTAAAATATCATAATAATTCTGAGATTCCTGGCTCTCAAGATTTCCATTATGACACATCAATAAAGCAAGGCAAGGTGACTGAGAAAGAGCGGCCGGCTTTCATTTCCTGCTCATTTGAAGGTCACTTTTGGAGATAAAGATTATATTTTTGCAGAACCAGAGGATACACGAACATTTCTAGAAACTTGTAACATCAGATGTTCTGAACGAGCAAAGGAAAATGAATGATCCTATTAAGATACTTCTGACCATAAATCAGAGGTGTTAAGCTCTGACTGGCTAACTTCAGCTTCCCATTTGACTCATTTGAAAATGGAACTGATGTGAATGTAGATTGGAGGAAGATGCTCAGTGCCATTAGAAGTGGCTCATAAGCTGCTCCTCACGGATCTCAGATTGAAATACAGTGTGCCTAGCACCCGGGGACAAATATTTGCATCGTATCATTGTTAAGTGACTCTGTCCAAGTAGCAGAAAAATGGGTGTCATGCCTGTAATACAAAAGAACTGGTTGTGTTAAAACACACAGGCTTGCAGGGAAGGGTGGTGAGCAAATTACTAATGCCTGGCACTTGGAAAGGGTGATTGCCTTTTCAAGGTTTTTTAATAAAGGACTTTTTTACCCCTCTCCTATTTGCACAAGCATCTATTTCTCCCTATGCTCTGATGTCACAAAATTTGCTTCCTCTAATATTTGTGATATTTTGCTTTGACCCTCTAAGCGGGCAATTCTTCAGCAAGGGATATGTGGACTCATTTTCTGCCATTCTTTCTGAGTTCTTAGTATCCAGGGACTTTTTCCTAGGTAGCTTGGCAAAGTTCTGCCACTCACTCACAGGCAAGTGACTTGACCTTTCAGAGCCCCAGTTTTCCCATCTGCAAAATGAAACTAAAAAAATTCTCATCCCAGAGTGGTGCTTTGAGGCATAGAATTGGATTTGTTAAGGAAAAAAAACCTGGGACTTAATAAATGGCCAACAAATGTTATCTTTCTTCTACTACAAAGGTGCCATGTGGATAAAGATGAACTCCTTGACACAAAAACCCCAACGATTAAGTGATCAAATAATTATTTTTCATTGCTGAAAACATTAAATGCATTACCTTTGCTTTGCCAGGGCTCCATGCACTGTCGGACACACAATGGCTAGTCGATAATGTTTGTCTCATAGTCGCTTTAAATGACCCCTATCAATGCAAACAGATCAGCCATTTCAATGGTCAACTGAGGGGGAAAGAAGCTATCAGAACAGCTGAAGAAACATTGTCGGTGAGCATCTGTGATGGAGGCGAGTGTTGGGGAACTTGGTGAGGGCCTCTGAAGGCCTCTCTTCTGAACCTTGTGTGATTGCCATGCCACGTGCCACTAATCAACACAATGCACAGGGCAGAACATTAGAAACAGCTGTTTAAGGATTTCATAAATATCGCTTAGCCTTGAATGTGCCATGGTGAAATAGGTATATACTAGTCCCTGCAAAGAACAGAGCAGAGACACCCAGCCATGATCTTTAAAAGAAACCAAATGGTATCTTACATATTCTGCTATAACTACCACAGGTATTGCAATTAGGAAAGTCACGCATGAAGGCAATTAAATGATTAATTATTGAAAAAACACCCTAAGAACTAAATAATGACTCAATCTCTAAATCACAATTTTATCATATGGACAGTTTCTTAAACTGCAGGTTGTTGAGAAATAGTGCTAAATATTTTTCATACTTAGAGTTTGAATTATAAACTATAGTTCTTTAATACCAACACATCTTAAAGAAAGAAGAAAACATATTGAAGGAAAATTCTGTATTTCTTAATAAAGGATTTTTTGACAAATCTATTAAATTCTAAAATAAATACTTCAAATTGAGTCGGACCTCACTGAAAACCCATAGTACATCTGAACTGGTAATTTTTTTTCAGTAAATAAATGATCAAAACGCCATGTTATACATGCCAGAATTTCTGTTTCTATTCCCTAAGAAATTCCTGAAGAGGAAACTGTAATTTCATTTGGACGTGTTTTTGGTGCTTGTGGAGATGACTTTTGCACCTAGGTACAAATACTGTAGTTTGTAAGGCTTTGAAAGTTATTTGTTTCTTCATTCAGTTGCATGCCAAGGTGTTCTTTCTCTCTTTTCACAAGACTAAGTTTTCTTCATTCAAGTTGCAAAATTAAACCAAAATAATTAAAATATTAAATATTTCTCATAAATTCTGAAATGATTCACTAAAGTTGTCGGGTATAGTTGTTAGAAGCAGAAAATATTTGACAACTAGGCTTGTCAATTTACCATCTGTGAAAGTATTTTCAAGGTCTTTCAAACTTATCCAAAAAAAGAGTATAATTTCTCATCTTTATTATGTATTATATACTTGATCACATACTCCCAGTATGCTCATACATTCCTCTGAATGTATGAATTCATATTCACACCTTGATTTTTTTCATTTGCGTTCATTGTACAAACTTTTGTTGTTCTATTATGCCCTAAGCTCTGGATATAATTATGAACAAATGCCCCAATACCCACTGCTCTCGTGGGGTTGACGATCTAATATGGGAGAGAGATGTTAATAAAAAATCATAGAAGATAAATAATTACACACCATGGTACATGCTCTGAGGAAAAAGCGTTAGATGTGATGAGAGCAAAGAACAGGGGATCTGACCTGGTTTGGTGGTTACGGGAAGACTTCCGTGAGGAGAGTTGGGTTGAGGTATGAAGATTACTGATCAGTCATTAATGATGGAAAAGGCTGGAAGAGAATGCAGTTGGCTGACCTAGTTTCAAAATTTGGGAAGAATCATTCTACTTTGAAGTAAGTAGAAACACGACCAGCGTAGCTAGAGACTTTGAAGCAATAATTCCCAACCCTGGCTGCACTTGGGAGCTTTTAAAAAAATGCAGACACCTGGGTCCCATCCCCTGAGATTTAGATAACAATCATTAGGGGATGAGGCAGGACTCTGGTATTGTTTTAAAAGTTCCCAGCTGAATCCAATGCATAGCCAAAATTCAGAACTGCTGCCTTAGAGTTACAGGGAGTGTGACAAAGAAAAAGCTTGGGGGTTAGACCGTGTAAAATCTTGAGTGCCTCGTCAAAGTTTTTGGTCTTCATGCTAAGAGCAAGGAGAAGCCTTTGAAAGAGCATGTAAAAAATGAATATGCAATTATGATGGTGGCTGAGACAGCAAATGGCTATAATAATGAGAAAATCACTAGTTTTAGTGACCTGGATACACTCATTCATTCATGTGGTCATTTTTTTCCCTGTGGAAGAACAGTTTATTGAGATATGATTTTGTTTTTTTTCCTCCTGTATTTTTTTTTTTTTTTTTTGAGATGAAGTTTCACTCTTGCTGCCCAGGCTGGAGTGCAATGGTGAGATCTTGATTCACTGTAACCTCCACCTCCCGGGTTCAAGTGAATTCTCCTGCCTCAGCCTCTTGAGTAGCTGGGATTATAGGCGCCCGCCAACACGCCCAGCTAAATTTTTTTTCGTATTTTTAGTAGAACTCCTAGCCTCAGGTGGTCCTCCCACCTCGGCCTCCCAAAGTGCTGGGATTACAGGCATGAGCCACCGCGCCTGGCCTTTTCCTCCTGTATTTTTAAATCTCTAATCTCTACTAGCAGGTAACCTCTTGTGTCAAAGTTGCTTGAAGTAAATGCTCTTCTGGCCAGGCTCAGTGGCTCACCCCTGTAATCCCAACACTTTGGGAGGCCGAGGCAGGAGAATCTCTTGAGCCCAGGAGTTCAACATATTAAGACCTGGGCAACATATTAAGACCTTTTTTCTACAGAAAAAAAAATACAAAATAGTGAACTGGTTGTAGTGGCGGGCACTTGTGGTCCCAGCTACTTGGGAGGCTGAGGCGGAAGGATTTCTTGAGCCCAGGGGCTCAAGGCTGCAGTGAGCCATGATCATGCCACTGCACTCCAACCTGGGTGACAGAGTGGGACCCTGTCTCCCCTTTCTCAAGAAAACAAACAAACAAAAAACTGCTCCTTATGTTTTTTAAAAAATAAATTATTTTATCGAATTATTTTATCCTAGAGTGGAAAGGAGACGGCAGTGCCTGCAAAGATTAAGGTCAGCTGGGGTCAGAGCAGGTGGAAGACCTCATGGGAGAGTACAACGGTGTTACAGTGGTGTTTTGGGGGTCCCACAGCTGAAGAATTTAAGGGATGGTTAAGAGTTGGTAAGGATACCTTCCCAGAATCCACCCACTCACCCGCCATGAACAACCAATGTTGATTAATATTGTATTTCTCACTATCCATGTGAGAAATACAGTGATAGTGAGATAGTGAGGGTGTGGATTTAAGGTTCAGTTTAACTTGATTTAAAGAAAATGAAGATATGTGACATGCCTTATTATACTAAAGTTATGGTTGCAGATTCACAATCTTTATATTACGTTGAACCATATACAGTAAGCACCAACTACATGACAGTCATCATGCTAGAGGCTAGGAACAGACCAGTGTGCAAGACAGACCCTGGTTACAGCTTTTATAACACGGTGAGACAGACGGACTTGAAATAAAATAATTGTTCTGTAAAGGAAAATACCAGGAAGGAAATTTGCAGGGATGTTAAAATGTGCAAGGTGAGTCTATGGAACTCTGTTCCACTGATCTATTTTTCTATCTTTACAACAGTGTGACACTATCTTGATTACTGTAGCTTAATAATAAGTCTTGAAGTCAGTAAAAATTCAACTTTGTTCTTTATCAATATTGTTTTACTCATTCTAGGTTTTTATCACATCTATGTAGAATCAGCTTGCCAATTTCTGAAAGAAAATTCAATGGTGTTTTTATTAAAATTATGTTTTATTGGGATTATATTATAAAGTAAACTTGTGGGGAACAAATGCCTTGCCAATGTTGAATCTTCTGATCCATTAACATAGTAAATATCTCCATTTACTTAGGTTGTTTTAAAAATTCAGCAATTTTTTAATGTTTTAAATGTACAATTCTTGTACTCACATTTGTCAAATTTATACCTAAATATTTTGTTTTATGATGCTATTGTAAGTGGTATTTTTCAGTTTTAATTTCTAATCATTTGTTGCTAGTAGGTAGAAATGCAATTGATTTTTATATATTTATCCTACAGCCTTGCTAAATTTGTTCAAGTAGCTTTTTTGCAAATTCATTGACAGTTTTATTTTTCTTTTCTAATCCGTATGCCATTTTATTTCTCACCTTATTGCATTGACCAAGACTTCCAGTACAATAGTGAAAAGAAGTGACAAGAATTGTAGGACTTTATAGATGCCCTTTGCCAGATTAAGGAAGTTCCCTTCTATTCATAGCTTGCCGAGAGCTTTTAACATGAATGGAAGTTGAATGTTGTCAGATGTTTTTTCTGTGTCTATTAGAATGGTCATACAATTTTTCTGCTTTATTCTATTAATTTGTTGAATCATCTTATTTTCAAATATTAAACTAACCTTGAATTCCCGAGATACTTCACTTAGTCATTTTATATTATCCTTTGTGTATATTGCTAAATTTGACTGCTACAATTTTGATAATAATTTTTTTGTTTATATTCATGAGGGATATTGCCCAAGAACTTTATTATAATATCTTTGTGTGGTTTTGATATGAAGTTACCCTCATAAGATGTGTGGGAAAGTTGTGACCTCATAAGATGTGTGGGAACATTTTCTTACTTTTATATCTTCTGAAAGAATAGGTGTATATCGGTATTATTTCTTTCTTATATACGGGTTATCTATTTCTTCTTCAGTGAGTTTTGAGCATTTGTGTCTTTCAAGAAATTTATCTATATCATCTATGTTTTCATCTAAGCTTTATTGGCATAAAGCTATTTATACTATTCCTTTATTACATTTTAAAGTAGTATGCGTAGTGATTTCTTTTCTTCTTTCTCTCTTTCTTTCTTTCTTTCTTTCTCTCTTTCTTTCTTTCTTTCTTTCTTTCATTCGTTCTTTCTTTCTTTCTTTCTTTCTTTCTACCTCAGAAGGTCACACTCTGTCACCTAGGCTGGAGTGCAGTAGCATGATCACAGCTCACTGTAGCCTCAACCTCCCAGGCTGAGGTGATTCTCCAACCTCAGCCTCCTCAGTAGCTGGGACTACAGGTGGGCCCAGCTATTTTTTGTGTTTTCTTGTAGAGACGGGGTCTTGCTATGTTGTCCAGGCTGGTCTCAAACTCAGGCTCAAGCATTCCACCTACATGAGCCTCCTGCAGCGCTGGGATTACAAGCCTTGAGCCACCATGCCCAGCTGGTATTTCCATTTTCATTCTTTTTGTGGGTAATTTATGTTTGTTTTTTCTTGATATTTTTACTAGCAGTTTATTGCTTTAATTTTTTTTCCAAAGGACCAACTTATGGTTCTATTAATATTTTTATTATTTTGTTTTATGTTATATTGAGTATTATTTTCTATTGTATCTTTTCTTCTGGTTACTTTAGGTTAATTTGTTCTTCCTTTCTTAGTTTCTTAAGGTAGAAATTTAGATTCTTTGTGAATCCCTTCTTCTTTCCTAATATTAGTGTTTAAATTTATAAATGTTTCTCCCCTCATTGATTTGATGGCATCTGACAACTTTTGATATGTTGTCTTTTCCTTTTCATTCAATTAAAAGTATTTTCTAATTTCTCTTCGACTTTGTTATTCAACTCATGGGCTATGCAGACTTGTTCAATTACAAATATTTGGGAATTCTCTATATGCCTTTTTGTTAACTTTAATTCTATTGCCATCATAAAGCATACTTTTTATTATTTAAAATATCTTAAATTATTAAAACTGGTTTATGGCCCAGAATATATTCTATTTTGGTGAATGTTTCATATGTACTTGAAAAGATTGTGCATTCTGCTATTATTGGACAAAATGTTCTATCAATTTATTACATCACGTTGGTGATAGTGTTGTTCAAATCTTCTGTATCCTTTTGATTTTTGTCTGCTTATTTTATCGAATACTGTACGAGAATGTTTAAAATCTCCAACTCTAATTGTGGACTTTTCTATTTTACTTTTCAGTCCATAATTTTTTTTTTTTTTTTTTTTTTTTTGCTTCGTGTGCTTGAAACTTATTTATTAGCAACTCAAATATTTATCATTATAAAATACCCCCACTTATTCCTGATAATATTTCTTATTCTGAAATCCACTTATTCAATACTAATAAATTATAGATTTCTTTTGTTTTGCCTTTTCATAGTATTTGTTTTTTTCCATCTTTTTAGTTTTGGTCCATCTTTTTTTTTTCAATATTTAAAGTGAGTTTCTTAGAAACAAACTATTTACAGTTGTGTGTATATGTAAATCGAATAAAAGTAAGTGCTCTCTTTTATGTGGTTTTTTTTTTTTTTTTTCCTGCAGTATAATGATTTTGAGGGTCATCTGTGTTGTTGCAGGCATCAATCAACCTGCTGGACATACACTAAGGTGACTCTCATGAGTCACATCCTTTTACAAACCCTTCCCCTTGAGCATGGGTGGGACCCATGACTTGCTTTTAACTAACAGAATGTGGCAAATAAGGGACACCATGCTCCTATTTATTTTATTTTTCCTCACTGTTAGATTTGGATTTTCAATTCACCTAAAATTTGTTTGGAATTAGGATGTGAAATGACATTCTGAATTTTAAAATAGTTAATAAGTGGTCCCAAAATAATTTATTGATTTCATTTCCTCATCATTCTGTAGTGTCTGTTTTATAGTATATTAAATGTTTATATTTAGACAAGATTCTGGAGGAGGCAGGACTTTTAAACATGAAAACAAGTTTTAGGGTGGGGGCTGGAATCATAGAGAAAATATAATGAAAAAATGAAAAGATAAAAAGCAATTACTTGAGCCCCAGAGGCAGAGGTTGCAGTCAGCCAAGATTGTGTCATTGCACTTCAGTCTAGGTGACAGGAGTGAAAAAAAAAGCAATTAGTGGGGCAACAATTAGGCAATAAAAATGGGAAAATAAAGGTTTGTTTTCTGATTATAAAGTCCTTAAAATATTCTGTGTAAAGATATTTACAAAAAAGAAATTGAAAAAGACACAAATAAATGGAAACATATCCTGTGTTCATGAGTTGGAAGAATTAAATTGTTAAATGTTAATGTTAATTTGGGGAGTAGTATTGCCCATACTACCCAAATCAATCTACAGATTCAATGCAATCCCTACCAAAATTCCAATGGCATTTTTTATGGTAATAGGAAAAACAATAATAACATGCATATGGAATCACAAAAGACCTGAATAGCCAAAGCAATCTTGAGCAAAAAAAGAACAAAGTTGGAAGCATCACACTACCATATCTCAAAATATACTACAAAACTCTAGTAATCAAAACAGCATGGTGCTAGCATAAAAACACATACATAGACCAGTGGAACAGAACTGAGAGCTCACAAATAAATCTCTACACATTTAGGGTAATTGATCTCCAATAAGGGTGCCAAGAACACACAATCAGGAAAGAACAGTCTCTTCAATAAATGTTGCTGGGAAAACTTGGATAGCCACATGCAGAAGAATAAAACTACACTCTTAATCCATGTACAACAATCAAGGCAAAATATATTAAAGATTTAAACATAAGATCTGAAACTGTAAAACTACAAGAAGAAAACATAGGGAAAAAGCTTCTTGACATTGGTCCGGTTAATGATTGTTTGGATGTTCCAAAAAGCACAGACAACAAAAGCAATAACAGGCAAATGAGATTACATCAAACTAAAAAGCTCTTGCACAGCAAAAGAAACAAGAGAATGAAGAGACAGCCTATGGAATGAGAAAAAATATTTGCAAACCATACATCTGGTAAGGGCACAGAAAGATATTACCTCATACCTATTAGAATAGATATTATAAAAAAGACAAAAGCTAACAAGTGTTGGCAAAGACGTGGAGAAAAGGGAACACTTGCACACCATTAGTGTGACTGTAAACCAGTACAGCCATTATGGAAAACAATATGGAAATTCCTTGAAAAGTTAAAAACAAAACTACTATATGATCCAACAATTTCACTATTGAGTATATATCCAAAGAAAATAAAATCAATACGTCAAAGAGATATCTGCACACCAATGCTCAGTGCAGTTTTATTCATAATAGCCAAGATATAGATTAAACCCAAGTGCGCACTGAGGGACGAATGAAGAAAGAAAATGTGATATATATGCATACGATGGAAAACTATTCAGCCTTTAAAAAGAAGAAAGTCCTGTCATGCAACAACATAGATGAACCTAGAGGACGTTATGCTAAATGAAATGAGTTAGCCACAGGAAGACAACTACTGCATTATGTCGCTTATATATAGAAGCATTGAATCCATAGAAGCAGAGATTAGAATGGAAGTTGCAAGTGAGAAGAGTGAGGGAAAGGGGACTGGGGAAATGTTGATCAAAGGATACAAAATTTCAGTTAGACAGCTTGAATAGGTTCCGGAGATCTGTTATACAGTGTGTGGTGGCTATAGTTAATAATAATGGATTGTATACTTGAAAATTGCTAAGACAATAGATCTTACATGTTCTCAGCACAAAAAAATGATAAGTATGTGAAGTCATTAACATATGAATTAGCTTGATTTAATCATTTCACAGTGTATAGCAGTCTTCCCAAAGAACAATTTTTTTTGTTTGTTTTTGAGACAGGGTCTTGCTGTGTGGCACCAGGCTGAAGTACAGTGGTGTGATCACTGTAACCTTGAACCCCTTGGCTTAAGTGATTCTCCCACATCAGCCTCCCAAGTAGCTAGGACTATAGGTATGCACCACCAAGAACAATTTTTTAAATTGTAAAATACTGTAATTAAAGTGATATGAATGTGGTCTCTCTCAAAATATTTTATTGTACTGTACTCACCTCTCTTGTGTTGATGTGAGACGATAAAATGCCTACGTGATGAGATGAAGTGAGGTGAAAGACATAGGCCCAGGATGTAGTGTTAGGCTACTACAGACCTCTGACAATATGCCAGGAGAGTCACCTGCTTCAGGTGATCCTGGACCATCAAGCCATGAGGATGCCAAGGCTGTATGTCAGGAGCAGATGATGCAGTTGACTAATGGGTGTTCTGACCTAGGTATACAGTGTGGAGACACTTGACAAGAAAATGATTCATGTCCTGGCCAGTGTGGGTCAGGACAACTTGAGATTCTTCACACTAATCAGAACAATGCAATTTAAAAGTTATGAATTATTTCTGGAATTTTCTACATAATATTTTTTGACCCAGTTGACCAGATAACTGAAATCATGGAAAGCAAAACTATGGATAAGAAGGGACTACTGCACACCTATGTTAAAACGTCATGCTGTACGCTGTAAATATATTCCATTTTTATTTGTGAATTATACTTTAATAAAGTTGGGGAGAGAAAGAAATTTACAAAAGAGAAAATACAACTTACTGATAAACATATTAAAAGTTAACACGTGTTGAATAGTTCATATGCCCCAGTAACCAGACTAACTGCTTTACATGGATCTCATTCAATTCTCATAGCAGCTCCAGAAAGTAACAGAGGCTGGATATATTTTAATACTCGCTATATATATTATTCATTTTCACTTGGTAAATTAGCAAAGTTTATTGAAATTCTGGTGGTAAGACAATTTCTTGGGTAGAACACAAAAAGCACAAGACAAAAGGACAAGTCACAAACTGGGAAAAAAATATTTGCATTGCATATATCTAACAAAAGTACGTATATCCAGAATATATCAAGAAGTCCCAAAACTCAAGAAGACAAACAACCCATTTAAAAAATAGGCAAAAGATTGGAGGAGACACTTCTCACAAAGATGTGGAAATAGCAAGAAAGCATCTGAGAGGGTCTGCATCAGCTGCCATTTGGGAAATGCAAATTAAAACCACAGTGAGATGCCACTTCGAACCAATTAATATGGCTAATATTAAAAAGATTGGCCATACCATGCTGGGTGTGGTGGCTCATGCCTGTAATCCCAGCACTTTGGGAGACCGAGGTGGGTGGATCATCTCAGGTCAGGAGTTTGAGATCAGCCTGGCCAACATGGTGAAACCCCTCCTCTACTAAAAATGCAAAAATTAGCCAGGTGTGGTGGCACCTGCCTGTAATCCCAGCTACTCAGGAGGCTGAGGCAGGAGGATTGCTTGAACCTGGGAGGTGGAGGTTGCAGTGAGATCATGCCACTGCACTCCAACCTGGGCAACAGAGCGAGACTCTGTCTTTAAAAAAAAAAAAAAACACAAAGATTGGGCATACCAAGTGTTGTCAAGGATTTGAAGCAAGTGGAACTCTCATACACCGTTGGTAGGCATGTTCAGTGGGTTACCAGTTTGGAAAAACAGTGTGGTAGTTTCTGATGATATCAAGCATCCACTTACCATATCACTAGGAAATCCTACTCCTAGGTAATTGCCCTGGAGAAATGAAAGTCTCACATGAAAACCTGTAAGTGAACGTTCATAGCGGCTTTATTCAAAACAGCCCAAACCTAAAGCAACACAAATATTCCAAAGGGAGAAAGAATAAACAAATTGTGAATCTGCCACTCAGCAACAATGAACTTGTCACAACTAACAACACGGACGGATAGCAAAGTCATTATGCTGAATGAGAAAAGCCAAATCCAAAAGCATGTACAGTGTGTGATTTCACTGACAGGAAATTCTAGAATAGGCATAGGTTATTTAGTGACAGATCAACGGTTCCCTAGGCCAGGGAAGTGGGGGACACTAACGGACACTTGTCTGATTGGAATACTCTGAGTTCTAACTATAATCATGGTTGCATGGGTATATATATTTCAAACTCCTTGAAATATAACCTAAAAAGAGTGTTTGTATTACATCGTAAGCAAGTTATAGCTAAATAAAGCTGATTAATAAAAATATTTTTTTCATCCCAGTGGAATTTTTTATGTTATTGAAACTGAAAAAGCAAAAAATAAAAGTTGAAAAGAAGTTTTGCTATATAAAAGAAAGCTTTGTTAAAGCAATAATGGCATAGCCCCATGTTGAAATATTATACATTTATTGTACAGCATGAATAATATTTAATGACATAAGAAAATGATCAAAATGGATTTTTAAAGAAAAAGAGTCACACAACTATGTGTGTGACTTATATGTGAATTATGTGTATCTGAATTATACCTCTCTTTAATATTCTCAAGTCAGTCCTTACAGCTTAAAATTTAATTTCTTTGTGCTTTCATGCTCCCTCATTAGTTTTTCAAATCTTGGCAAAATGCTTGTTTAACTGTGTAGCCTTTTCACAAATTACTGTGTTGCCCAAAGATACACCTTTTTGTGCCTGGATTTCTATCTATAATTGAGAATACAGAAAAACATATATACGTAATGTGTTTCTTCACAACCTTAGAATGTATCTAGCCACATGGGGAAATACATTCTGCAGTCTTTTTTGTTGTTTAACACGACTGAACCAGGCCAGACACATTAAAATTATTTCATATTAAAAACGTGGCATAAATTATAATGTGTTATGTTAAAAACACATTTTGGAAGGGAGTATAGTGATGATGCTATTTTTCTCTCTTGAAAATTAAAGTTTCTGAATTTTTGCACAGAACACAATTTTATGCCACAAAATAATTATAAACACTCAGAAGAAATTATGTTTGACTTTCTTTCCCATTTAACCTGACATTTTATCATTTTAATTGTCCTTGTGAGTATTTGTGTGTCAGAGGAGAATTTTACATTCAAAAAGTTAACCCAATTCTCTTTAATTGGGGAGTAGAATCAGAAATTGAGTCCTTGGGCAAAGCCTGGCAGAGAAATTGAATATCAGCTCCATTTAGGTTTCCGAGGTGAAACTACCAATTGGCTATTATAATTCAGGGCATGAATACACCTACTAATAAAATATTTTAAGAATTATTTCACTTTGCTCAAAACATCCTCAGTGCCTCCTAGATGTCAATTAAATTAAGTCTTCATTCTCAGTATGGAATTCAAAGCCTTCTACAACCAATCCCTGGTTCTACCACTTACCAACTATGACTTTGGCCAAGGTACATTTTTTTGTCTGAGCTTCTGGTTTCTTAGTTGTTTAAGTTTTTGTGGGTACATAGTAGGTATATATAGTTATGGGGTACCTGAGATATTTGGATACAGGCATGTAATATGTAATAATCAGCATGGAAATTTGTGTATCTATCCCCTCAATCATTTATCCTTTGTGTTTCAAACAATCTAATTATACTCTTTCAGTTATTGTAAAAGTACAATTAAATTATCATTGACTATAGTCCCTCTGTTGTGCTAGCAAATACTAGCTCTTATTCATTCTTCTAACTATGTACTTTTTGTACCCATTAGTCATTCCTACTTGCCCTCCACTCCCCCACTACCTTTCCAGCCTCTGGTAACCATCCTTCTATTTTCTATCTCCATGAGTTCAATGTTTTTGATTTTTAGAACCCACAAATAAGTGAGAAAATGTGATGTTTTTCCTTCTGTGCCTGGTGTATTTCACTTAACGTAATGATCACCAGTTCCATCCATGTTGCAAAGGACAGAATCTCATTCTTTTTTATGGCTGAATAGTACTCCACTGTATATAAGTACCATGTTTTCTTTTTGAGACGGAGTTTGGCTCTGTCCCCTAGGCTGGAGTGCAGTGGCATGATCTCAGCTCACTGCAAGCTCCACCTCCCGGGTTCACGCCATTCTCCTGCCTCGGCCTTCTGAGTAGCTGGGACTACAGGCACCTGCCACCGCACCTGGCTAATTTTTTGTATTTTTAGTAGAGACGGGGTTTCACCATGGTCTCGATCTCCTGACCTTGTGATCCGCCCACCTCGGCCTCCCAAAGTGCTGGGATTACAGGCGTGAGCCACTGAGCCTGGAATCAAGTCATTCCATGTGTTTCTGGGTTTATCTTAGTTAGGTATTTATTAAAATATTGGCCAGACACTATGGCTCATGCCTGTAATCCTAGCACTTTGAGAAACTGTTGTTTTTTTTTTTTTTTTTTTTTTAAGCTGGGCATGGTTGTGTATGCTTATAGTCCTAGCTACTCTGGAGGCTGAGGTCAGGGGGTCAGGGGATTGCTTGAACTTGGGAAGTCATGGCTACAGTGAGCCATGATCATGATTGTGTCACTGCACTCCAGCCTGGGTGACAGACAGTCGACAATCTTGTGAAAAGAAATTCAAAGGGCAAAATAGCTGAAGGGGATATTAGCATAAAGTTAAGGGATAGAAACAGCATTTTGTAGTTGTTGTTAGAGAAGGACCCTAAAAGGTAAGGCTGAGGTCTGAGAAATGAGGATTTGGACAACGTGCAAAGAGCAGAAGGGAAGTGCAGCCCAGTAAAAGGAATGCTATGGGCCATAGGGCAGATTGGACTAAGAGCATGGCATGTGAATGTGCAGAGAGGAGGGGCTGGAAATTAATGAGCGAAGGGGAGACAGTCCTGAGATTTGCCTAGAGAAATCTGCAGGGACCAGGTCTTCATTGTCTTGGAAGCTTGGCTACGAGTTTGGCCACTATTCCGAATGCTGTGGGAAACCCTGGAAGGATGCTAAGCAGAGGAGTGGCAGCATGCAATTGACAAGGGAAAAGAACATTCTGCGGAACTCTGAACACCAAATGAATGGGGCCTGGGAATCAGGAAGGTGGTACAGGAGGATAACAGTGGAAGAGGAGTCTTTTCACCTGCCTCTCTGGGAGGTGTGACTATAGAGTATGTTGGGTAGGGCCAACTCTAGAGCACTCAGATTCATAAAGCAAATATTACTAGATCTAAAGAGAGAGCTAAATTGCAATACAGTAATAGTGAGGAAGCACATATTCAACATGCTACTTGCAACATTAGACAGATTATCTAGACAGAAAATCAACAAAGAAACATTAGATTTAAATTGGACTTTAGACCAAATGAACCCAAGAAACATTTACAGAACATTCTATCCAATAACTGCAGAATATACATTATTTCTATTAACACATAGAACATTATTCAGGATAGAACATATGTTAGGCCACAAAACAATTCTCAACAAATTTTTAAAAATTGAAATTATAGCAAGTACCATCTCAGACCACAGTGGAATAAAACTAGAAATTAATACAAAGAAAAACTCTGAAAACTATGTAAATACATGGAAATTGAACAACATACTCCCAATTGACCATTGGGTCAACAAAAAAATTAAGAAAGAAATTTTAAAATTCCTTGAAAAACAAATAAAAATAGAAACAAAACATACCAAAACCTGTGGGATACAGCAAAAGCCATGCTAAGAGGAAAGTTTATAGCAATAAATACCTACATCAAAAAGAAAGATTGCACGGCCGGGCACAAGGGGTCATGCCTGTAATCCCAGCACTTTGGGAGGCCGAGGCTAGGTGGGTCACCTGTGGTCAGGAATTCAAGACTAACCTGGTCAACATGGTGAAGCCCTGTCTCTACTAAAAATACAAAAATTAGCCGTGTGTAAAGGTGGGCACCTGTAATCCCAGTTACTTGGGAATCTGAGGCAGGAGAATTGCTTGAACCTGGGAGGCAGAGGTTGCAGTGAGCCAAGATAGCACCACTGCACTCCAGCCTGGGCAACAGAGTGAGACTCCGTCTCAAGAAGAAGAAGAAGAAAAAAAAAGAATTACGAGGCCGGGCGCGGTGGCTCAAGCCTGTAATCCCAGCACTTTGGGAGGCCAAGGCGGGCGGATCACGAAGTCAGGAGATCAAGACCACAGTGAAACCCCGTCTCTACTAAAAAATACAAAAAAACTAGCCGGGCAAGGTGGCGGGCACCTGTAGTCTCAGCTACTCGGGAGGCTGAGGCAGGAGAATGGCATAAAACCGGGAGGCAGAGCTTGCAGTGAGCTGAGATCCGGCCACTGCACTCCAGCCTGGGCAACAGAGCGAGACTCTGTCTCAAAAAAAAGAATTACGAACTAATAAAAGAATTACAAATTCATGATCTACAATGTACCTTAAGGAACTAGAAAACTAAGAACAAACCAAACCCCAAATTAGCAGATGAAAAGAAACAATAAAAATCAGAGTAGAACTGAATGAAATAGAGACTAAATGAATAATAAATAATACAAAAGATCAACTAAATGAAAAGTTATTTTTTTGAAAAGATAAAGAAAATTGATAATCTGCTATCTAGACTAATCAAGAAGAGAGAAGACCCAAATAAGCAAAATCAGAAATGAAAAAGGAGACGTTACAACTGATACCACAGAAATACAAAAGATCATGTGACTGAGGAAGATGGTGGATAGGAGGCAGGATTAGCTTGCAGCTCCTGCTTGGACAGGTAGAGCACCAGGTGGAGACTCACATTGTAAACTTTTGTTCCCAGAACTACTGCAGGAATATACCAGGAAAGCCAAGAGAATCCACAGACCCTTTAAAGGAAATGGATCACTGTTGCCTACTCCCTGAGATGCTGAAAGTGAGTCTGCTTGCTTTCTCAATAGGGAGGCCTGTGATCTGGGCCAAGTTCTCAGCCCTGGTCACCAGCTGCCTGGAAATAGACTTGGTGCTGTTGGAGGGGGCATGATGGGACTGAGACCAGCCTTTAGGACTCTGGGCTGTGTGGGAGCAGGGTAAGGCCTGTGACTGCCAGCTTTCCCCCACTTCCCTGGTGACCTGTATGACTCAGCAAAGGCAGCCATGATCCCCCTAGGAATAGAACTCCATTGGACTGGGAACCACACCCCCATCCCCCACAGCAGCCACAGCAAGCCCTGCCCAAGGAGAGGCTGAGCTCAGACATCCATATCCCTGTCCCCTCCTAGTGGTCTTTCTCTACCTGCCCTGGTAGTAGAAGACAAAGGTCATAATCTCTTGGGAGCTCTATGGCCCTGCCCACTGCCTGAGAAACATGAATACTTAACCAGGTGTCCCAAGGGCAAGTTTGCATCTTCCTATAGGACCACAGCTGATGCGCTCTTGAAAGCACCACCTCCTGGCTGGAGGCCAACCAACACAAAACCAGTGCACTAAACGAAAACACAACCAAGGACCCTCACAGAGTCCACTTCATTCCCCTGCTACCTCCACTGGAGCAAGTGCTGGTGTCCATGGTTTCAAGACCTGAAAATAGATCACATCATAGATACTCTTTGTAGGATTCTTTGTAGACACATAGGACTCTTTGTAGACACTCCCCAGTACCAGCCTGGAACTGGTAGCTCCAAAGGGTAGCTAGACCCAGAAAAGCAAAAATAATCACTACAGTTCAGCTCTCAGGAAGCCCATTCCTAGGGGAAGTGAGAGAATACGACACCAAGGGAGCATACTTTGGGACGAAAAATGCTGAACAGCAGCCCTTGAGTCCCAGATCTTCCCTCTGACATAGTCCACCAAAATGAGAAGGAACCAGAAAAACAATGCTGGTAATATGACAAAACAAGATTCTTTAACACCCCTGAAATATCATAACAGCTCATCAGCAATGGATCCAAACCAAGAGAAAATCTCTGAATTACCAGAAAAAGAATTCAGAAGACTGATTATTAAGCTAATCAAGGAGGCACCAGAGAAAGGTGAAGTCCAACTTAAATCAAAAACATGATCGAGGATACGAAAGGAAAATTCTTCAGTGAAATAGACAGCATAAATAAAACACAATCACAACTGCTGGAAATCAAGCACACACTTAGAGAAATGCAAAATGCACTGGAAAGTCTCAGCAACAGAATTTAACAAGCAGACGAAAGAACTTCAGAACTTGAAGATAGACTTTTGAATTAACCCAATCCATCAAACACAAAGAAAAAACAATTTAAAAAAATGAACAAAGCGTCCAAGAAGTTTGGGATGATGTTAAACATCCAAACCTAAGAATAATTGGTGTCCCCAAGGAAGAAGAGAAATCTAAAAGTTTAGAAAACATTTTTGAGGGAATAATCAAGGACAACTTCCCCAGCCTTGCTAGAAATCTAGACTAGCCGGGCGCGGTGGCTCAAGCCTGTAATCCCAGCACTTTGGGAGGCCGAGACGGGCGGATCACGAGGTCAGGAGATCGAGACCATCCTGGCTAACATGGTGAAACCCCATCTCTACTAAAAAAAATACAAAAAACTAGCCGGGCGCGGTGGCGGGCGCCTGTAGTCCCAGCTACTCGGAAGGCTGAGGCAGGAGAATGGCGTGAACCCGGGAGGCGGAGCTTGCAGTGAGCAGAGATCCGGCCACTGCACTCCAGCCTGGGCGGCAGAGCGTGACTCCGTCTCAAAAAAAAAAAAAAAAAAAAAAAAAGAAATCTAGACATCCAAATACAAGAAGTTCATAGAACCTCTGGGAAATTCATTGCAAAATGATCATCCCCTAGGCACATAGTCATCAGGTTATCTAAAGTCAAGACAAAGGAAAGAATCTTGAGAGCTGTGAGGCAAAAGCATCAGGTAACCTTTAAAGGAAAGCCTATCAGATTAACAGCAGATTACTCGGCAGAAACTCTACAAGCTAGAAGGTATTGGGGTTCTATTTTTAGCCTCCTTAAACAAAACAATTATCAGCCAAGAATTTTGTATCCAGTGAAACTAAGCTTTATAAATGAAGGAAAAAAACTGTTATTTCCAAACAAATGCTGAGAGAATTCACCACTACCAAGCCAGCACTACAAGAACTGCTAAAAGGAGCTCTAAATCTTGAAACACAGCCACAAAATGCACAAAAATAGGACCTCCTTAAAGCATAAATCTTACAGGACCTATGTAAAATAACGCAAAGAAAAAAAAACATATTCAGGCAACAACACAATGAGTAGAATAGTACCTCACATCTCACTACTAACATTGAATGTAAATGACCTAAATGCTCTACTTAAAAGATGCAGAATGGCCGAATGTATAAGAATTCACCAACCAAGTTTCTGCTGTCTTCAGGAGACTTACTTAACACATAAGGACTCACATAAACTTAAGGTAAAGAGGTAGAAAAAGATATTGCATGCAAATGGACACGAAAAGTGAGCAGGAATAGCTATTCTTATGTAAGACAAAATAAACTTTAGAGCAACAGCAGTTTAAAAAGACAAAGAAGGACATTATATAATGATAAAAGGACTAGTCCACCAGGAAAATATCACAATTCTAAATATACAGGCACCTAACACTGGTGCTCCCAAATTTATAAAACAACTACTAGTAGACCTAAGAAGTGAGATAGATGGCAGCACAATAACAGTGGGGGACTTTAATACTCCACTGACAGTACTAGACATGTCATCAAGACAGAAAGTCAACAAAGAAACACTGGACTGAAACTCTACCCTAGAACAAATGGACTTAAGAAATATTTACAGAACATTCTACCCAACAACTGCAGAATATACATTCTATGCATCAGCATGAGAGAAGAGAAAAAGAGACCCCCCATATTATTCTATATTGTTTTATGCTCAGTGCTTGTTTTAAGAAGAAATAAGGAAGTGAAACCAAAGGCAGGCAGCATGGCGCCAGGCACCAGAACCAAAACCAGACCCAAAACCAGACCCCAAACCAGGCCTGGGTCTGCCTGACCTTAGCCTGATAGTTAAAATTCAATCCATGACCTAGCAACCAATGTTATCCATAGATTCCAGACATTGTATGGAAGGACATTGTGAAACTTCTCATTCTGTTCTGTTTCACTCTGATTACCGGTGCATGCAGCCCCTGTCACATACCCCCTAGATGGCTCAATCAATTACAGCCCTGTCATGTAAAATCTTTAGTGTTGTGAGCCCTTAAAAGGGACAGAAATTGTGCACTCAAGAAGCTCAGATTTTGAGATGCTAGTCTGCCGATGCTTCCAGCTGATTAAAAGCTACTTTCTTCACTATCTTGGTGTCTGCGGGGTTTTGTCCACGGTTTGTCCTGCTACAAGCACATGGAACGTTCTCCAATATAGACCATATAATCAGCCACAAAACAAGTCTCAGTAAATTTAAGAAAATTTAAATTATATCAAGTATATCAAATACTCTTTCAGACCACAGTGGAACAAAATCGGAAATCAACTCCAAAAGGAACCCTCAAAACCATGCAAATGCAGGGAAGTTAAAGAACTTGCTTCTGAATGCTGGGTCAACAATGAAATCAAGATGGAAATTTAAAAATTCTTTGAACTGAACTATAATGGTGACCCAATGTATCAAAACCTCTGAAATACAGCAAAAGTGGGGTTAAGAGGAAATTTCATAGCATGAAATGCCTACATCAAAAAGTATGAAAGAGCACAAATAGACAATCTAAGGTCATACCTCATGAAACTGGAGAAACAAGAACAATCTAAACCCAAACCCAGCAGAAGAAAAGAAATAATGAAGATCAGTGCAGAACTAAATGAAATTTAAACAAACAAAAAAATACAAAATATAAATGAAACAAAAAGCTGGTTTTTGAAAAGATAAATAAAATTGATAGGCTATTAGTGCAATTAACCAAGAAAAGCACACAGAAGGTCCAAATAAGCTCAATTAGAAACGAAATGGGAGATATTAGAACTGATACCACAGAAATACAAAAGATCATTCAAGGCTACTATGAACATCTGTATGCACATAAACTAGAAAATATGAAGAAGATGGATAAATACCTGGAAATATACAACTCTCCCAGATTAAACCAGGAAGATATAGAATCTCTAAACAGACTAATAACAAGCAGTGAGATTTAAATGGTAATAAAAAATTTGCCAACAAAAAAAGTCCAGGACCAGATGGATTCACAGTTGAATTCTATCAGACATTCAAAGAAGAATTGGTACCAATTCTATTGACACTATGCCAAACTATACAGAAAGAAGAAATCCTCCCTAAATCATTTTATGAAGCCAGTATCACCCTAATACCAAAACCAGGGGCAGACATAACAAAAAAAGAAAACTTGGAACCAATATCCCTGATGAACATAGATGCAAAAATCCTCAACAAAATACTAGCTAACTGAATCCAACAGCATATCAAACAGATAATCCACCATGATCAAGTAGGTTTCATACCAGAGATGCAGGGATGGTTTAATATACGTAAGTCAATAAATGTGATACACCACCTAAACAGAATTAAAAACAAAAATCACATGATCATTTCAATATATACAGAAAAACATTTGACAAAATCCAGCATCCCTTTATGATTAAAACCCTCAGCAAAATCGGCATATAAGGGACATACCTTAAGAGAATAAAAGCCATCTATGACAAACCCACAGCCAACACTATACTGAATGAGTAAAAGTTGAAATCATTCCTCCTGAGAACTGGAACAAGACAAGAATGCCCACTTTCACCACTTCTATTCAACATAGTACTGCAAATCCTAGCCAGAGCAATCAGACAAGAGAAAGAAATAAAGGGCATCCCAATCAGTAAAGAGAAAGTCAAACTGTCACTGTGCTGATGATATGATTTTATACCTAGAAAACCCTAAAGACTCATCTAAAAAGCTTCTAGAACTGGTAAATGAATTTAACAAAGTTTCAGGATACAAAATTAATGTACACAAATCTGTAGCTCTGCTACACACCAAGCTGAGAATCAGCTTGCTAGCGACCATGCTGAGAATCAAATCAGGAATTCAGTCCCTTTCAAAATAGTTGCAAAAAATAAAATAAAAGACTTAGGAATACACTTAACCAAGGATGTGAAAGATCTGTACAAGGAAAACTACAAAACACTGCTGAAAGAAATCATAAACAACAAACAAATGGAAGCACATCCCATGCTCATGGATGGGTAGAATCAATATTGTAAAAACGACCATGGTTCCAAAAGCAGTCTACAAATTCAATGCAATTCCCATCAAAATACTACCATCATTAATCACAGAACTAAAAAAAAAAAATCAACGTTTTTATGAAAAAAAATAATATGGAACCAAAAAAGAGCCCACATACCCAAAGTAAGACTAAGCAAAAAACAAATCTGGAGGCATCATATTACCCAACTTCAAACTATACTATAAGGCCATAGTCATCAAAACAGCATGGTACTGATATAAAAATAGGCACACAGACCAATGGAATGGAATAGAGAACCCAGAAATAAAGCCAAATACTTACAGTCAACTGATCTTCAACAAAGTAAACAAAAACATAAAGTGGGGAAAGGATGCCTTATTCAACAAATGGTGCTGGAATAATCGGCAAGCCACATGTAGAGGAATGAAACTGGATCCTCATCTCTCACCATATACAAAAGTCAATTCAAGAAGGATTAATGACTTAAATCTAAGACCTGAAACCATAAAGATTCTAGAAGATACCATCAGAAAAAACCTTCTAGTCATTGGCTTAGGCAAAGACTTCATGACCAGGAACCCAAAAGCAAGTGCCACAAAAACAAAGATAAATAGATGGGACTTAATTAAACTAAAAGGTTCTGCACAGCAAAAGAAATAATCAGCAGAGTTAACAGACAATGCACAGAGTGGGAGAAAATCTTCACAATCTATACATCGGACAAAGGACTAACATCCAATCTACAAAGAACTAAAAAAATCAACAAGAAAAAAAAAATCTCATCAAAAAGTGGGGTGAAAACATGAATAGGCAATTCTCAAAAGAAGATACACAAATAGCCAACAAGTATATGGAAAAATGCTCAACATCACTAATTATCAGGGAAATGCAAATTAGGGCCACAATGCAATACCACTTCACTCCTGCAAGAATGGTCATAATCAAAAAAATCATAGATGCTGGCATGGATGTGGTGAAAAGGGAACACTTTTACACTGTTAGCGGGAATGTAAACTAGTACAATCACTATGGAAAACAGTGTGGAGATTCCTTAAAGAACTAAAAGTAGATCTACCATTTGATCCAGCAATCTCACTACTAGGTATCTACCCTGAGGCAGGTAAGTCATTATATGAAAAAGATACTCACACACACATGTTTATAGCAGCACAATTTTCAATTGTAAAAATATGGAACCAGCCCAAATGCCCATCAATGAATGAGTGGATAACCAAAATGTGGGGTGTGTGTGTGTGTGTGTGTGTGTGTGTATGGTGTGTGTGTATATATATATATGGTGGAATACTATTCAGTCATATAAAGGAACAAAATAATGGCATTCACAACAACCTGGATGGAATTGGAGATGATCATTCTAAGTGAAGTAACTCAGGAATGGAAAACCAAACATCGTGTGTTCTCACTCATATGTAGGAGCTAAGCTATGAGGACACAAAGGCACAAGAATGAAACTTTGGACTTTGGGCACTCAGGAAAGGGTGAGGGGTGGTGAGGGATTAAAAAACTACACATTGGGTACAGTGTACACTGCTTGGGTGATGGGTGCACCAAAATCTCAGAAATCACCACTAAAGAACTTATTCATGTAACCAAACACCACCTGTTCCCCAAAAACCTATTGAAATAAAATAAATAAATAAATACAAAAGATCATCACAGACTATTATGAGCAAGTATATGCTGAGAAAGTGGAAAAACCTAGAGGAAATGGATAAATTCCTGGAAACATACAGACTACTATGTTTGTACAGCCTACTAAGGTTGGATCAGGAAGGAACAGAAAACCCGAACAGACCTATAACAAGTAGCAAGATTGAACCAGTAATAGAAAGTTTTCTGACAAAGAAAAGCCCAGGACCAGATGGATTCACAGCTAAATTCTACCAAAGGTACAAAGAATAACTAATAACAAATGAAGCCAGCATCACCTTGATACCAAAGTCAGACAAGGACAAAACAACAACAACAACAACAACAACAAAAGAAAACTACAGGCCAGTATACTTGATGAACACAGACACAAAAATCTTTAACAAAATACTAGCAAATCAAATCCAACAGCACATCAGGAACATAATACAACACAATCAAGTGAGTTTTATTCCAGAGATGCAAGGATGGTTCAACATATACAAATCAATAAACAGAACACACCACATCAACAGAATGAAGGAAAAAAACCTTATATAGAATAATCTCAATGGAGGCAGAAAAAGTATTTGACAAAATTCAACATTCCTTCAACACAAAAACTCTCAAAAAAGTAGGCATAGAAGGAACATATCTCAGAATAATAAAGGCCATATACGACAAACCCACAACTAATGTAACACTGAATGTGGAATACTTGAAAGCCTTTCCTCTAAGGACTGAAACAAAACAAGGATGACTACTTTCACCACTCCTATTCAACATAGTGCCAGGAGTCTTAGCCAGAGCAATTGGACAAAAGAAAAAATAAAAGGCATCCAAATTGGAAGAGAGGAAGTCAAATTGTCCCTCTCTGCTGATGCTATGATCTTACGTCTACAAAAACTGCAAAAGATTCCACCACAAAACTAAAAATAGGCCAGGTGCAGTGGCTCACACCTGCAATCCCAGTGCTTTGGGAAGCCAAGGCGGGAGGATTACATGAGCCCAGGAATTGAAGACTATCCTGGGCATCATGGCAATACCCCATCTCTATAAAAAGATTAAAAAATTAGCCAAGGATGGTGGCTCATGCCTGTAGTCCTAACTACATGAGAGGCAGGAGGATAGCTTGAGTCTAGGAGGTTGAGGTTACAGTGAGTTTTGATTACACCATTGTATTCCAGCCTGGTGACAGAGCAAGACCCTGTCTCTAAAAAGATAAAAAGTAAAAATATAATTACCATTCAGTCCAGGAGTCCCACTACTGGGTATTTACACAAAGGAAAGTAAATTTATCAAAGGGATACCTGAACCTGCATATTTATTGCAACTCTATCCACAACAGCACAGATATGGATTCAACCTAAGTATTCACTAACAGAAGAATAGAGAAAGAAAATGTGGTATATATGCCAGGCACAAAAAGACAAATATCTCATGTCCTCACTTATATATGGGAGCTATCAAATTTGATCACATGGAGATGGAGAGTGGAAAGATAGATAACAGAAACTGGGAAAAGTGAGTGGGGGTCAGATAGGAGGATAAAGATAAGTGGGTTAAAGGGTACAAACATACAGTATGATAGGAAGAATAAATTCAATATTTGTTAGCAGAGTAAGGTGACTATACTTAACAAAAATGTATTGTAGTTGGGTGTTGGACACCCAAAATACCCGGACTTGATCACTGCCCATTGTAGACATGTAACAACATTGTCCATGTACCCCATACATTTGTACAAATAAAAATAAAGAAATAAAAATAAAATGACTATTCAAATACTGACAATGTTCTAATGATAGACCTTATTCTATCACTGATGTTGTTACTCAGGTTAGTAATGCTGAAAATCTGCATGATCACCCAATCAGTAACTACTGACAAGTTTGGGGATGCCAGAAATGACCTCGAAGTACATCTTCAGCTATTTGGTCTTTCCAAAGGCTGAGATCAAAGACAACACAATGTGAAGACCCAGACAAAAATGTGATGCCTCTCTACCTACTGCTGCTTTATTATCATTACTATACTCATCACTAACTAGGCTTTCCATGTTTTTAAAATGTTCTGTTTTCTTTGTTTACAATGTTGTTTCATGGGAATAAGGACTCTGTCTGTCTGGTTCAATAACATGACTCTCAAGCCCAGAAAAGTACCTGGCACACCGTGGATGTCCTATTGATGTTTGCTGAGCAGATGGGCAGATGGATCAACAGATAAATACAACTGTAGTACAGGCAAGAAATGATGGTGATTTGGACTTTTGCAAAAGAAGTGGGGAAAGTAACAGATTTTGTTTGCCTATAGAATCAATAGGACTAGCTAAAGGAAGTCCTATTGGAAGATGAGGGAATATTATTAATCAGGGTGACTTCCAGGGTTCTGGCTTGAGAAACTTCTGTATCTTCAGTGAGATACAAAAGTATTAAAGAGCATCCAGCCTTATACATAGGTGCCCCCCAAATTCTTGTCAAATTAGTGAATTGAGCTGAGCTTCAACTTTGATAGATTAAATTAGTAACTATGAAATTGAGAAGTACCTGCGAGAATTCTGGATATGATTTTCCCAGATCTGCCCACACTGCTGACATCTGAGGCCCACGTTCTCTTCTCAGTGGCAGAACTGTGAAGGCAGAGGCTGCTGAGGGGCAGCTTGTTGAGTCTTACTGGCCTAGAGAGAGAGACAGAGGTAGCACATTGCCGTTGCTATCCTAACTTGAGGTTTTCAGTAGGTTGCTATAAAGGTAAGTGGTTTGCAGTTCCTCACCTTGTTCCCTGGAGAAAAATGAAGAACACCAATTCAGAAAAATATGACCAATTTTCAAATTAATTATTGGAACAGTATCTGAACCATGAAGAATTCCGTTTCCAGAGAAGGATTAAAAAAGAGCATACGGCACTAATTGTCATAGAGTCCTTGTTACATTTTATGGATTTTCCATTTTGTAAAGCAGTAGCTCATTTAAAGGAAAAAAATTAAACAGCAATTCCAGCAAAATGTTAAATTAATACAGACGTTAGCCCAGACTCCATGTGTGTGATGTTGGCAGGCTCCACACAGCTCTTGTTCCTGTGGACACCACACATAGGGAGGCAACCTCCTGGGCTCACTGCTACTCAAGCCTTTTACTAGAATGTGAAACCTGGTGTGTCCTTGCCCCTGAAATTCATTATGTGGGCTTCATGGGCCTGCTGGCCCTCCAATTAGCCATGTTTTCTTGCCTGATTTCTGAAGAAAGGGATAAAGCTATTTGAATGCAGCAGTATCTTACTCAATATGGAGTCTTTATCATTTTTCCGTTTTCAATGATTTTACAAATAACGTTGTGTAGAGCAGAGGGAAGATAACCATTCCAGCATGTAGCCACCAATCATCTCTTATTGTTTACAAAGAATGGGCAAGTGTTATTCTACACTTTGGGTCAAAAGAAATTTTTAAAAATTTGCTAGAGTCATATGCACGCATAAGTAGAAAAGTTTCATTCTTCTAATCAACAAAATCACAGTATCTTCTCCCAAATGGCCTCACTACATCAAATCTCCATTGCCTGTAATGATCCTGAAAAGCTGTAAACCTGATATCCTTTTCCCACTCCTCCATGCTCCCTATTCTCATTGCTTCTATGCACTTCAGGTGGCAAGCAGGGCAGTGCAGGGTAGATGGAAAATAACAGGGTTTAGAAGAGATGGGCCTGACTTCAAATATTGACTTATCCCCATCATTGCTGTTTGACCTCAGGAAAGTTGCTTGTCCTAATCTGTGGAGTGGGTTTAATAAACGTCTTGTAAGGTGAGTATTAGAGATTGTACATGTATTAAATAAACATCTTGTAAGGTAAGCATTAGCGATTTTACATGTATTAGAGATAGTATATATGAAGCTCCTGCAATGTACTAAGTGATCATAGCTGTCATTGTTGCTGTCTGTACCACGGCCTAAATTCTCATTGCACGCTGATTTGCTTGTTTGTCAATACCACCATCTTCCCTTCAGTTCTGTATTGTGAAACTGTCTCTTCCCTTCCATACATTGAACGTCTCCCTATCTTTCCTCATTTATTTGTTTAACAAATACAAACTGTGGAATTATGATGTCTAAGTATGACATCAGTCATACTGCTCTGGAAATCTCCCTGCCTTTTGAAAAACCTCTGTCAAACCACATTTTTGCATTTAAAAAAATCCATGGTATTTTTATTTAAATATTTACATGTATTTCAAAGTTAGCACCAATTTATTTATTGGATGCTGCTACTTTGGAAGGCATCGGAAGGCCGAGATACAGACCACTGGGAATTTGTATTCTAACAGTTGATGCAGCTGAGGGCAAAGTATTTCAAACAAGTAACTTAGAAAACATGTTCATAAGTTAGGTCTGGAATATTATAGTTTATTATCTCTATTGCAGGAGGCCATGTAAGACCTAAGGAATCAGAAAACAAAATGTGGAGGGGCAGAGCCAAGATGGCAGACTAGAAGCAGCTCCTGTGCGCAGCTCTCACGGAGAGGAAACGAAAGCCTAGTGAACACTGACCCTGCAGGTGGATCATCTGAGAAACACCTGGGGATCCATCAAGGCAGCAAGGGGACACAGAGAGCAGAGAGAAACAAAGCTGGGCACCGGCTTGTCTGGGCTCAGTGCAGAGCCAGGAAAACCTCTCCAACACAGGAGAGAGTCAGTGAGTGAGAGCCCTCAGGGGAATTCATGCTCCCCACGGGACATGTGCAGCACTGGGAATGGGAGAATCCCTCTGAAAGCCCTCCACCACCCACTGCACTTCTAGACTGAGGCAGAGAGTCACCCAGCTGTTTTGCAGGGTCAACTAAGAGGACCTCTACTAGCCTTGGGCTCCAGAGTAGACCAGTGCCCGTTCCATAGCACCAATAGAGGCCACAGTTCTGGTGGCTGGAAGCAGTAAGATTTCTCCACCCTGCCCCTTGCTGGATGGGGCTTGGTATGAGATTCTGGCCCAGCAGTCCCACATCACCTGAGCATGGCCAGCTACTCCACCCACCCCTGCTACTCGTAGCCAGGAAGTCCATGCCTGCTAGAGCTTCTGGCCTAGTGGCCCCACTTCTGTGTGAACTTGGCTAGAGGGCACAGCCTCCTGTTGTCCCAGAAAACACCTGGATGGCAGGGTGCATGACCCTCCATCCAAACCTGCCACAGGGAACCTGGTGGACAACACCTGCTAGAGCTTCCGGTCCAGCAGTCCCACTTCTGTGTGAATTCAGGCAGTGGACAGTGGATACAACTTTCTGTTGTCCCAGAAAGCATGCGCATGCCAGGGCAGATGGTGCCACCCATCCCCATTCCTGATAGCGGGTGAGCAATGCCTGCTAGAGATTCTGGCCCAGTGGCCCTGCTTCTATGGGAACTCAGCTGGAGGGTACAGCCTTCTGTTGTCCCAGGAAACACCCAGATGACAGAGCAGGTGTCCCCACCCACCCTCTCTGCTGGTAGCCAGGTGAGCCACGCCTGTTAGAGCTTTTGTCCCAGCAGTCCTACTTCTGCCTGAATTTACTGAGGGGGACAGCCTCCTCTTGCCCTAGAAACACCCAGAGAGCAGGGCGGACAACTCCACCCACCCCTGCTTCTTGTAGTCAGACAAGCCACACCCACTAGAGCTTCCAACCCAGCAGTTCCACTGCTGCTTGAATTCTGGGGGCAGGCACAACCTTGTGTTTTTCCAGGAAGCACAGGGACGGCAGATTAGGGCCAACCTGCCAAGGATACAACTTCTCTGCCAATGGTGGCCCTTGCCTAAGGGAGCTCTGTGGACTGGAATACCCAACAAAAGAAACATGGGCACAGAGACAGTAATTGGAGGAGTCTCTTCCAAGATAGCAACCTAAAAGACTGAAGGAAGATCATACCCACATAAATGAGAAAGAACCTGTAGAGGACTACATGCTCGCAAACGAGATGGTTCGATAAGTCCTGCTCTTGCAAACGAAGCAGGGTGTTGGGGGCTTGTTTATGTGTAAACATCTTGAAAATCCAGAAAGTCAGGGAAAGGTCAGAAAAACAAAAATGTGTCTTGTGACTTGGCAACATTCCACAAACGACTGTATAAAATAAAGTAGAGCGTGCCATTTGAGGCGGCCTCCATGTTTGTCTTGTCTTGTGTTGTCTTGTGTGTTCAGTCCTTTGTTTAGGAAACACGTGGACCCCAACAGAACCAACTCAATAACTTTGAGGCCTAAAACAATTCTCAGCAAATTAAAAAACAAACAAAATCGTACGAACCATCCTCTCACATCACAGTGCAATAAAAATAGAAATCAAGGCTAAGAAAATCACTCAAAACCATACAATTTAACGGAAATTAAACAACCTGTCCCTGAATAACTTCTGGGTAAATAATGATATTAAGTCAGAAATCAAGAAATTATTTGATACTAATGAGAAAAAAGATACAACATACTAGAATCTCTGGGACACAACCAAAGCAGTGTTAAGCAGGAAGTTTACAGCACTAAACGCCCACATCAAAAAATTAGAAAGATCTCAAATTAACAGCCAAACATTACAATTAGAGGAACTAGAGAAACAAGAGCAAATCAACCCCAAGGCTAGCAGAAGGCAAGAAATGACCCAAATCAGAGCTGAACTGAAGGAAATTAAGATGTGAAAAACCGTACAGAAGACCAATGAGTCCAGAAGCTGGTTCTTTGAAAGAATTAATAAGATAGGTCGACCACTAGCTAGACTAATAAAGAAAAAAGAGAGTAAGATTCAAATAAACACAATCAGAAATGACAAAGGGGCCATTATCACAGACCCCACAGAAATACAAAAAACTCTCAGAGCCCATTATGAACACCTCTATCCATACAAGCTAGAAAACCTAGAAGAAATGGATTAAAAACATACAAGCTCCTATGATTGAACCAGGAAGAGATTGAATCCCTGAACAGACCATTAACAAGTTCCAAAACTGAATCAGTAATAAAAACCGGAAAAAGCCCAGGATCAGATAGATTCACAGTTGAATTCTACCAGATATTTAAAGAAGAAATTGTACCATTTCTACTGAAACTATACCAAAAAATGGAGGAGTGGGGGATTCTTTCCTAAGTCATTCTATGAGGCCTTCATAATCCTAATACCAAAACCTCCCAGAGACACAACAAAAGAAAAAGAAAATGTTAGGCCAATATCCTTAATGGACATAGATGCAAAAATACTTGACAAAATACTAGCAAACCAAATCCAGCAGCACATCAAAAACTTAATCCACCACAATCTAGTAGGCTTTATTCCTAGTATGCAAGTTTGGTTCAACATTCACAAATCAATAAATGTAATTCACCACATAAACAGAACTAAAAACAAAAAACACATGATTGTCTCAATAGATGCAGAAAAGGTTTACAATAAAATTAAACATCTATTCAATCTACTTGTTAAAAACCCTCAACAAACTAGGCACTGAAGGAACATATCTCAAAATAATAAAAGCTATCTATGAAAATCCCACAGCCAACATCATACTGAATAGGCAAAAGCTGGAAGCATCCCCCTTGAAAATCAGAACAAGACAAGGATGCCCTCTCTCACCAGTCCTATTCAACATAGTACTGGAATTCCTAGCCAGAGCAATCAGATAAGAAAAAGAAATGAAACACATCTAAATAGGAAGAGAGGAAGTGCTACTATCCCTGTTTGCAGTTGATGTGATTCTATACCTAGAAAACCCCATAGTTTCTGGCCAAAAGCTCCTTGATCTGGTAAACAATTCAGCAAGGTTTCAGAATACAAAATCCTAGGAATATAGCTAACAAAGGAGGTGAAAGAACTCTACAATGAGAATTACAAAACACTGCTCAAAGAAATCAGAGATGACAGAAATAGAAAAACATTCCATGCTCATGCATAGGAAGAATCAGTATTGTTAAAATGGCCATACTGCACAAAGAAGTTTACAGATTCAATGCTATTCCTATCAAACTACAAATTACATTCTTCACAGAAGTAGAAAAAAACTGTTTTAAAATTCATATGGAATTAAAAAAAGAGCCTGAATAGCTAAGGCAATCCTAAGAAAAAAGAACAATGCTGGAGACATCACATTACCTGACTTCAAACTATACTACAAGGTTGCAGTAACCAAAACAGTATGGTACTGGTACAAAAACAGACACATAATACAAGGGAACATAATAGAGAGCCCAGAAATAATACCTCACACCCACGACCATCTGATCTTCAACAAAATTGACAAAAACAAGCAATGGAGAAAGGATTTCCTATTCAATAAATGCTGTTGGGATAACTGGCTAGCCATATACAGAAGTTTGAAACTGGACCCCTTCCTTTCACCATATACAAAAATCAATTTAAGATGAACTGAAGACTTACATGTAAAACCTAAAACTAAAAACCCTGGAAGATGATCTAAGAAATGCCATTCTGGACATAGGACTTGTCAAAGATTTCATTATGAAAACACCAAAAACAATTGCAACAAAAATTAAAATTGGCCAATGTGACCTAATTAAACTAAGAAGCTCCTGTACAGCAAAAGAAACTATCAACAAAGTAAACAGACAACCTAAAGTATGGGAGAAAATACTTGCAAACTATGCATTCGAAAAAGTCTAATATCCCAAATCTAGAAGGAACTTAAATTTGCAATAATACAAATTTCAGAAAAATAAAAGTAATACACATGGCCAACAAGCATATGAAAAAATGCTCAATATCACTAATCATTAGAGAAACACAACTCAAAACCACAAAGAGATGCCATCACACACTAGTCAGAATGACTATTACTAAAAAGTCAAGAAGCTGGGTGCCGTGGCTCACACCTGTAATCCCAGCACTTTGGGAGGCCAAGGCAGACAAATCACAAGGTCAGGAGTTCGAGACCAGCCTGAACAACATGGTGAAACCCTGTCTCTACTAAAAATACAAAAAATTAGCCGAGCATAGTGGCAGGCACCTGTAATCTCAGCTACTCAGGAGGCTGAGGCAGGAGAACAGCTTGAACCGGGGATGTGGGGGTTGCCGTGAGCTGAGATCACTCCACTGCACTCCAGCCTGGGCAACAGAACGAGACTCTGTCTCAAACAAATAAATAGTAAAAAAAAAATAACAGATGCTGGTGAAGTTGTAGAAAAAAGGGAATGCTAATACACTGCTGGTGTGAATGTAAATTAGTTCAGCCATTGTGGAAAGCAGTTTGGACATTTCTCAAAAAACTTAGAATTACCATTCAACCCAGCAATCCCATTATTGAGTATATGCACAGAGGAATATAAATGGTTCCACCATAAAGACGCATGTATGTTTATGTTCACTGCAGCACTATTCACAATAGCAAAGACATGGAATCAACCTAAATGCCCTTTGACAGTAGACTGGATTTTAAAAATGTGGTACATATACACCACAGAATACTACACAGCCATAAAAAAATAACAATTTTTTTTTTTTTTGAGCTGGAGTCTCTCGCTCTGGTGCCCAGCCTGGAAGCGCAGTGGTGTGATCTCAGTTCACTGCAACCTCCGCCCTCTGGATTAAAGCGATTGTCCGGCCTCAGCTTCCTAAGTGGCTGGGATTACAGGTGCCTGCCACCACGCCTAGCTAATTTTTGTATTTTTAGTAGAGGTGGGGTTTCACCATGTTGGCCAGGCTGGTTATGAACTCCTGACCTCATGATCCGCCTGCCTCGGCCTCCCAAAGTGCTGGGATTACAGGCATGAGTGCCCGGCCCAAGATCATGTCCTTTGCAGCAACATGGATGAAGCTGGAGGCCATTATCCTAAGCAGACTAACACAAGAACAGAAAACCAAATACTGCATGCTTTCACTGTAAGTGGGAGCTAAACAATGAGTACGAGAACACAAAGAAGAGAACAACAGACACCAGGGCCTACTTGAGGGTGGAGGGTGAGAGGAGGCTGAGAACCGAAAAACCACCTATCAGGTACTATGCTTATTACCTGAGTGACAAAATAATCTGTACACCGAACTCCCATGACATGCAATTTACCTATATAACAACTTGGACATGTACCCCTGAACCTAAAATCTTAAAAGTAAATTTAAAAAGAAATGTGTATACAGCATGTCCTCCACTTTATGTAAGATTACAATTTCATAAACAATACAAAATATACAATTTTTTATGTTCAGTAGAGCACCTGAAACAGTTGGACCTTCAGTTATATCTAGAAATAAAAGTCCTATTTCTACATGTTACTCAGTTTTTCTGTTGTGCCTTAATCTCTGAACTTTTGGATCATAAATAGATTTTTGTAATTATAAATATTCTGGGAAGAGATTGTAGCCCCATGCTTGATTCTCTGAGTAGTTCTGGGACAGATAAAGCGTAGATAATTGGTACCTGCAAATAGTATCTCCAAGCCCATTTTAATTGAAAGTTTTCATGTTTACCCTTAGTGAGCTTTCTGCTAGAGCTACTGACAAATAGCAAAATAGATGGAGAATGCTAGTGATTCTGAACCCACAGGTGTTTGAACACAGCTGCTGTAGCAGTGAGAGTTTAGGACTGTAGGAGAGTGTATTAGTCAGGGATCTCCAGAGGGAAAGAACTAATAGGAGATATATATATATATATATATATGAAAGGGGGTTTATTAAGGAGAATTGACTCACAATCACGAGGTGAAGTCCCGTGATACACCATCTGCAACCTGAGGAGCAAGGAAGCCAGTAGTGGCTCAGTCCGAGTTTAAAAGTCTCAAAAGTGGAAGCTAACAATGCAGCCTTCAGTCTGTGGCCGAGGCCCAAGAGCCCCTGGCAAACCACTGGCATAAGTCCAAGAACCCAAAGGCCAAAGAACCTGGAATCTGATGTTCAAAGGCAGGAAGCATCCAGCACAGGAGAAAAATGAAAGCCGGAAGACTCGGCAAGCCAGCTTATTCCACCTTCTTCTGCCTGCTTTGTTCTAGCCACGCTGGCAGCCGGTTGGATGGTGCCCACCCAGATTGAGGGTAGGTCTTCCTCTCCCTGTCCACTAACTCAAACGTTACTCTCTTCTGGCAACACCTTTACAGACATACCCAGAAACAGCCAGCCATCTAGGGATCCTTCAGTCCAATCAAGTTGATACCTAATATTAACCACCACAGAGAGGATCCAAGGCTTGGCCACCCCAGAGGGAAGCAAGGTATTTGCCCAGGACCCTGTAGGGGGGCCTGGTTTTCAAGCAGGATGACAGAGCCATAGAGGGAGCCGGGAATGTCGGTGAGGTCCAGTAACTCAGCTTTATAACCTGAGGGAGAATTTCCAGCACGCTCTGTGAAGATGATTAAAATCCCTATAGGAGGAGCGACCCAATCTTCTGAATGCTCACAATATTATACAGAAAATTCCTGGAAATGCCTATTCATTTAGTAATAATTAAGTACCTACTATGTGCAAAAGCTCTAGCCTGTACCTATAATCTAGCATTGCATGTGACCTTGAGTCTACTTTTATTCTCCTCGAGAGACTCTACCAGCAAAATCTTCTTGTTAGGGGGAGGAAAGTGCTCTATTTGTCATTTCTGAACTGAAATGCTTCCATCAACCTTGAATTACAGGAAAAGTCTCCTATACTTAGCTATTGTTTGCATCATCATCGTCATCATTATTGCAGGCTCCTGAAAGGGAGCAGAGAGTGCTTCTTTTAATGCCAACTATGATTTGCATGTTCATAGAAGGTTTGAAGTTTCAGAAATTAAATGTCGGGGTGTAAAATTCTCTTGAAGGAAGAAAGTATGATTGCATCAAACTTTCAAAGTACAATCAACCTCTAAAGGAAATATAATTATTATTGTCGGTTTATCACCTCAAACATGTTGTTGTAAATGTCATTATATCAGATGAGTTTGGTAACAGGTTTTCCATTTTGCACTTTATTTGACAAGGTGATTCATTGTTTAGTGCAGTTTAAGATGTCAGTCCTTCTGGAAGGAATTGAGCTGAGCGATGTGCATAAGAACATTCTTCCATCAAAGTATATGATTAAAGAAGGATTAGACTCCTGAAATATTGTTTCCAAACTTGCTTTGAATAAGAGTGGTTTATTTGTCGAGATATAATTTATCACAGTTTGCTACATCTGGGAAAGTGTACATAGACTCTACATGCTGACTATAGTATAATACTTTGCATGGCTCTAAGCCTGGGCAAGATAATCCTAGCTTGGGTAAGTTTGTCTCTATCATGGAAACCTACCTCGTAATTGCAGATGTGTGGTTTTTTTTTTTTTTTAATAAAGTATCTTACAGTGAACCAGAGTGATAGAGTAAACTATTTGGCCCCACATTATTGCATAGAGTGTTTTGGGCTACCATGTGTTGGTCGCCTAATATAAGACACTTCACAACAAAGCATTCAGGTTTTGATCACTAGAAGGCAGCCAGGGCCTTCTTTTTGCCATTGTGATGATGCCACAGCATTTCCTTTTTCTCTTTGTTAATGTCCCATATCAAAATTGTAAATAAGAACATAGATCTTTGTAATAAGGAACGCCATTTTTATATCTATACTTACGAAATGCCAGGAACTGGGCTACTTGAGGTCTTACCTCTCACATACAAAGTGATCTTATAAATTATTTGCATCTTCATTATATGATTGAGGGATCTGAGACTCTGAAGGAGTAAGTAATTTGCCTAAAGACAGACAGACAGCAAGTGGCAGAGCTCGGATTCCAACCGAGCCCCTGTGACTCCAATGCCCAGAGCTCTTCCCTTCGTTGTGGTTGCTGTGTGTGTCCAAAATGCACCAAGTTTACCCTCCTTTTAGCAGTGTGGCCTATAGGTTTTACTGTTTGCCTAAGCAATGCCTATATGTATATGTGGTATCTTTTAAAATTCCTCTTGATACCTGTTAGTGTCTTATTTTAGGTGCAACAGCACACAATAAATGTAAACTGTGAGAAGGAACATTCTTTCTTTCCTTTCCCCCACTGAAATCTATGCTGATTTCAACAAAGGTCAAAGTGTCCCAGGCTTCTTTAAAGGAAAATTAGATGTAAAATAACTCCCAAATATCTTCCAAATTACATTATTTAAAATGAACAAGGTGGAGGGCGTCATGTGATAAAAATTTCTTGTTTAAATTGAATTGAACAGCCTTTTTATGAGAGATGCAATGACCAACATTTGAGAATATAAAATAATAGTGATGTATTTATGCAGTTGCCATTAAAAATGACAGATATGTCATAGCTGAATAATATCCTCTTCAATGATGAAAAAGAGGCAGCATTGATACTTCCATGGGCTCAAGGCTGAAATATTTTCAAGGCCCCTCGGTTTTTCTTGACTGTAGAAAGTCCAGGATATTTGCAGGATGCTCTGTCCTGACGTAGCTCTGCTGCTTGGAGTTAAGGTCAAGACACCAAATTTCAGATCCATTTGAAAACATGTATACCACACTAGGGGAAGGGTTTTGGTGACATTTCCTATTTATGTTACTGCTCTGGAAGCTTTGAAATTTGAGGTTTGTATGTGTGTTTGATCATAGGTTTCTTGGCTTACACTTCTATAAAGCCATCTCTTGATAACAGGGATTGTTTGTGTTTTATTTAAAATTTTAAAATGCATATCTGTATGCATCTATCTCTCTACCTCTACATATCAACAAATGTACACTTTATGGTTTTAAACTCCTCATAGAATTAAAATGGTCATCATACCTTCTTTACATAATGCTTTGCTCAGCAAGCAGTAGGAGATTGGATAGTGGTTACACACTTGGTTTCTGGTGCAGGCTCAGATCCCAGCTCTCACTCCACACTATTTCTGGGATCTTGGGCAAGTTCCCAACTTCTCTGAACATCAATTGCTCCATTTTTAAAATGGTATCTAATTCATAGGCCTATATGAATTTATATGTTTTGTTTTGTTGTTGTTTTGAGACAGAATTTCACTGTCTTGTTTTTTGAGATGGAGTGGCGCGATCTTGGCTCACTGCAACCTCCACTTCCTGGGTTCACGCTATTCTCCTGCCTCAGCCTCCTGAGTAGCTGGGACTACAGGCGCCCGCCACCACGCCCAAATAAATTTTGTATTTTTAGTAGAGATGGGGTTTTACCACGTTGGCCAGGTTGGTCTCAAACTCCTGACCTCAGGACATCTGCCCACCTCAGCCTCCCAAAGTGTTGGGATTACAGGCGTGAGCCACCACGCCCCACCCTGAGTTTATATTTAAACTGAGTACCTTGAAGAATATTTGGACATATAGTAGTGCTGTGTAAGTAGGTGCTTAATAAATGAAGTTTTGTTAGAAGCAATATAAGTATAATGGATTAGGATAATATGTTTAAAAGCATATTTTGAGAAGCATTAACTTTTTTGAAGTTTTGCTTGGTTCTCTTGGGGAGATAATTGATCAAATGTGAAGATACACATCACCTTTAAAAGGGAGCTGACATCCAGAACATGACAATGATGTCCACTTTCACCACTGTTACTTAACATAGTACTGGAAGTCCTGGCTAGAGAAATTAGACAAGAAAAAGAAATAAAGGCCTTCAACTTGGAAAAGAAGTCAAATAACCCTTGTTTGCAGGTGATATGATCTTATGTTTGTAAAATCCTAAAGACTCCATCAAAAAACTATTAAAACTGGTAAACAAATTCAGGAAAGTTGCAGGACACAAAATCAACATACCCAGATCAGTAGCATTTCTATGTGCCAACAGTGAACAAAAGATATCAAGAAAGTAGTCTCATTTACAATAGCTACACATAGAATAAAATACCTAGGAGTTAACTTACTAAAGAAGTGAAATATCTCTAAAATGAAACCTATAAAAGATGGATGAGAGAAATTGAAGAGGACATCAAAAGATGGCAATATATTCCATGTTCATGGATTGAAAAAATCAATATTGTTTAAATGTTCATGCTACCCAAAACAATCTACACAGTCAATGCAATCTCTATCAAAACACCAATGATATTCTTTACAGAAATCAGAAAAAACAATTTTAAAATTTATATGGAATCACAAAAGACCCAGAATAGCCAAAGCTATCCTGATCAAAAATAACAAAACTGGAGGCATCGCATTACCTGACCTCAAAATATACTACAGAATTAGTAGTTAACCCAAACATCATGGTACAGGCGTATAAACAGACACATAGACCAATGGAACAGAATAGAGAATGAAGAAATAATCCATACATCTACAGTAAACTCATTTTTGACAAAATTACCAAGACATACACCGGGAAAAGGACAACCTCTTTAATCAATGATGCTTGGAAAACTGGATATCTATATGCAGAAGAATAAAACTAGACCTCTCTCTCTCTTGCCATATACAAAAATAAAATCAAAATGAGTTAAAGACTTAAATCTGAGACCTCAAACTGTGAAACTACTACAGGAAAACACTGGGGAAACTCTCCAGGGCATTGGACTGGGCAAAGACTAGCGACCAAAGCAAAAATGGACAGATGGGATCACATCAAGTTAAAAGACTTTGGCACAGCAAAGGAAACAAGCAACAAAGTAAAGAGACAACCCACAGAATGGGAGAAAATATTTGCAAACTACCCATCTGACAAGGGGTTAACAACCAGAGTATATAAGGGGCTCAAACAACTGCATAGGAAAAAAATATATACTCTGATTTAAAAATGGGCAAAAGATCTGAATAGATATTTATCAAAAGAAGACATACAAATGGCAAACAAGTTTATGAAAAGGTGCTAAACATCACTGATCGTCAGAGAAATGCAAATTGAAACTACAATGAGATATCATCTCACCCCAGTTAAAGTGGTTTTTATCCCAAAGACAGGCAGTAAGAAATGCTGGTGAGGCTGGGGAGAAAAGGGAGCTCTTGTCCACTGTAGGCTGGAATGTAAATCAGTACAACTACTATGGAGAATAATTTGGAGGTTCCTCAAAGAACTAAAAATAGAACTGCCATATGACCCAGCAATCCCACTGCTAGGTATATAACAGCCCCTAAAAGGAAATCAGTATATCAGAGAGATGTCTGCACTCCTATGTTTATTGAAACACTATTTACAATAGCCGAGATTTGGAAGCAACCCAAGAGTCCATCAACAGACAAACGGATAAAGAAAATGTGGTACATATACACAATGGAGTACTATTTGGCCATAAAAAAGAATCAGATCTTGTCATTTGCAACAACATGGATAAAATTGGAGGTTATTACATTAAGTGAAATAAGCCAGGCACAGAAAGACAAACTTCACATGTTCTCACTCATGGGTGGGAGCTAAAAATTAGAATAATTGAACTCATGGAGATAGAGAGTAGAACAATCATTATCAGAGGCTGGGAAGCGTAGTGGGGGGTAGGTAAGGGGTGATGGCTAATACGTACAAATATATACCTATTTGTATATATTATATATACAATGTATATATTGTATATTATGTATTGTTGATATTATATATAATATATAATAGGTACAAAATATAGTTAGAATGAATGTGGTCTAGTATTTGATAGCACAACAGGGTGACTACCGGCAACAATAATTTATCGTACATTTAAAAATTACAAAACGAATATAATTGTATTGTTTGTGACACAAAGACAGGATAAATGCTTGAAGTGATGGATACCCCATTTACCCTGTGTTATTATTACGCATTACATGCCTGTATCAAAATATTTCATGTACCCCGTAAATATATACACCTACTATGTTACCCATACAAATAAAAAATAAAGAAATAAAAGTAAAATAAAGTGAACTGACATCCACAGTAGGGTAACTACAGAAAGAACCAGAGTAAGGTACACAATGCAAGTCAGTATGACTATTGTTATTCTGAACTACAGTTCTTAAAAACAGTAAGGGGCAGTGGTCAGAGAATTAATCTGCTTAAATCCAAGACTGACCTTAGACAAGTTCCTAAATGTTCCTGAGCCCCAGCTTCCTCATCTATAAAACGGAAATGTAATGTATCTACCTGTTAGGTTGCTGTGAGAATCAAATGAAATAATATTTGTTAAGCACTATTAATTTAATAACAGCTGTGATCAATATTAGTATTGATAGTTTTATTATTTCAGGCCCTTTTTCACAGGCTTTTCTCATCTGTCTGTTAATAATTGTAACTAGTATCAATTGACTCAGCTTATAATGGGAAAATACACAAGACTTACTGTGGACCACAGTAAGACTTGAAGAAGCCCATATATACATACACAGTGATAGAGTTTTATAACATAATTTGTCAAACTTTGATTTCTGTATTTTTTAAAATATGTGAATAAATCACAGTGAATTTATAGAACCAAAAAATAAAAGAAGGGTAGATAAAATAAAATGAAATATTTAGCAAATAAGAAACCAGCCCTGAAATAAATGATAGAAAGAATCAGCCTCATTTACATGAAAAGAGACTGACAAGTGACCGGCTCAAAGCTTCGAAGGATAGTTTTTCTGAGAATGTTGACTTTAATTTATGAGAAGATAAAAGTGCTGACTAGAGATAGTGGAGATCAAGTTGGGCAACATAAGGACTTTTATACACAAATGATGTTCCCACAGCAGGACAGTCTCTCAACAGAGATAGTATAACAACAGCCTCTAGAAATCTTTAAACATTAACAATCTCTATTCTGAATGTTTAGTAATTAAATCTAATTTTTGGACATGAAAAACTGGAACTGATAACCACTTTCTACCAAAGTTTTGATTTTGTATATCACAGACCAAAGCCTCCCAAACTTAGTTAAGTGGGACACCAGAATGCAGTGTTACTGTTGTGCTGAGGTTGGACCTTCTTAGGCCCATGTTGGGCCCCCAGGAGGGACCACAAGGGCCAGTCACCACAAGCAGCCTCCTCCATTTACCCCAGAGTATGATACCATCTCTTATGTATGCCATGAGGCAAAAAACATAAGGAATCATAGACTTGGATGCATAATGCACTGAAAAATAGCTAGTATCTAAATTCAAATATATTATCAATCAACTGAAAGCTTTTTGGAGGCCAGATACAACCCCTTGGTATACATATGGGAGCCAGAACAGAAACAAGAAAATTAATGAATTTATAGATTTCATTATTCAAATGATCTTAGGTGTTCTTTGTATTTTTCTCAGGAAAAGGACATTAGAGGAATCCAACTGGGACATTGCAATGGCTTGGCCAAAGTGACAAGTATTTCCATGACAAGTGCCAATAGAGCCGAACCATTTTCAACAATCCATACCTTGAAAGTCTCAAGTGATATGATTCCAACTTTCCTTGACAGAAAGCCAAAACAACTTCTTGAACTGAAGGAGACAGATCACATTCATCACGTTCTTTGAATTTTTGTCTCTTTCTTCTGTGCTTCCAAATTGTTTGGTTAGAAACTTTATATTTAATCATGACTAAAAGAAGGAAATATTTATCCATGTATTCATCCATCTACCAGTCATTCATTCTTTCATCAAGCAAACATTTAGAGAAGGCTTATATTTATAGAATGACTGTGAAAGCATTGGAGAATCTAATAAAATAGAAAGCTAATTCAAGCCATAAGATGTATGCAAACCTAAGTATAATATAAGAGTGTATAAAGAAGAGGCCTGAGGACAGATTAGGAAACAGGTTGTGGACAGTTGGGAGAGAGGTAAGAAATCAGCATGCAGCATACATATCTGAGGATAAAATGCAGTCTCTCAATCAGTTAGGAGCACTTTAAGACTTTTCATGGAACTATTGATCCATCATTGGTCATTGAATCTATAAAGAGGCCTAAGTGTATGATCTCAACATAGATTCCAACCTTATAATTCTCTCTCAGAGCCATTACTGCTGGCAATATGGCACAAATTAACATGGATAGGAAAGACCTTCTTTTTGAGAGATGAAATGTCTGTCTTAAATGGCATAAAACAGGGCTGGATCCCAAGTGCCCTCCTTTCAATTTTATAACTGAATAAGTTGTTTGTCTTTAGATGACCTAGCCACAGTGTGACAAGTACCTCTCATGTGTTGATGACATGCCTTCCTACATGATCACAGAAGTGGCTCTGACAAGCAATTCAACCCATTGGCCAAAGTATATCAGGAAAAGCTGCTAAATATTAATTTTTATAAAACTGAAATAATTAATTTTGGCAGACACACTTTGATGTCCAGATGGATAATATCAAATTATTCTGCTCAACTGATAGCCATAGTTAGTTCCCAAGGACACCAGTTGGTGATTTACTTGGTTAACCCTTGCGATGCAGTTGCATTTTACAGGAGTCATGTTAAGGATCTTCTCTAGTCAAGACAGACCTTTGGTACTGCTTAGCCTCAAAAGCTTTCAAGACAGGCCAACTCTTTTGTGCCTTATGGTACAGAGTTATGGCATTTGCATCAACAATTTGTGCAGACCCCAAAGTGTTTTGTGAGCACTGCACTTCATCCCTTTGAAAGTGCTCGTTTGGCTCACTGTTGTACAGAGGTGAAGTGACCTTCCATTACAATAAAAATATCAGATAAGTCCATTTATTTTCACAAGGAAACACCCTTGTCATCTTCACTTCGGATCTTTTTTCAGTCAGCAATGTGGGCTATCTGTGAGTAGAAATGGATAGTAATCTCAATTTTGAATTGTCTATTATTAATCTCCTGTCAAAAGTGTAGCTGAAGCTAAGGGGGCCACCAATCACTCGTCTTTAAACTTCTCCAAAATGCAACCATATTATGCCTTAAGTTCTCACATAAGCTTATTCTACAAAGTAGCTCCATGTGGACTTTTTTAAAAAAGGATTTAAATTATAGTATTCATCATGTCATTCAATGACCCTTAAAGCAAGACATATAGGGTGCATTCCTCACAAAGTTCAGGTGCAAGAGAAAGTTACTCCTTTTATTAGACAAAGAGTACTCCCATTGGTCATTCTTTTTCTTTAATGGGTAGGAAGCTCAGAGTAAAATTTTATGCTCAGTTTCAGTATTTGTTCTCTGTCTGAATTTTCATATAATTATTCCTTCACTACTTTTATTTATTGGCTTGTGTCTTTCATTATATTAATGGTTTCCCACTTAACCAAGATTTTTATTGTAAGCTGCCTCACATCACACATCACCTTTGGAAGTAGGCAGTGTCTAGATGCATATGAAAAAATATTTCTTCAACATAGATTAGATACTAGAGCAGGCACTCCCTGGAGGACTGTCTGAAAGTGTAGTCAGTGTTATACCTAGAAAATAATAACTTGGGATATTTATTCTGTAGATTCCTAGGCTCTATGCTAGGTCTACTGAATTAGTATCAAGGTAGACTGGGAATCTGCCTTTTTGCAAGCAACTCACTTGAGTCTTCTACACACTAAAGACTGAGAACCACTGGCCTAGAATCATTCTCCAGTTGATCCACGACTTAATTGTGTCTCCTCTCCCCAAGTTGGAAATTTGCCTTTAAGACTTATATTTCACCAGCATTGTTCACAGCTCTAGCAGGGGACAAATTTAGATATTCACTGTCAGTGACCCACAAATGAAAAGGGAATTGGGATATCTATCTATCTATCTATCTATCATCTATCTATATTTCCTAATTATATATATAGGAAATATATATTTATTTATTTCTCTCTCTCTCTTTCTCAGAGACAGATTCTCACTGTGTCACTCAAGCTGGTCTCAAACTCCTGGGCTCAAGCGATCCTTCCACCTTGGCCTCCCAAAGTGCTAGGATTACAGTCATGAGCCACCACACCCAGCCAGAATCAGGAAGTTATAGCCACCATGTAAAAATTATAGGAGTCTTGTCATCAGAGTGGGAATGGAAATGAAAAGTATTTAAAAGAGTTTCAAAATGTGGGGAAGAGCTTCAACCAGGACCTCAAATCATCAAATTCGAAAAGAAAAAGAAAAACTTGGAAGGAAAAAGAAGGAAGGAAGGAAGGAAGGAAGGAAGGAAAGGAAAAGGAAGGAAGGAAGGAAGGAAGAAGGAAGAAAAAGGAAAAGGAAGGAAGGAAAAAGGAAGGAAAAGGAAAAAGGAAAAAGACAGGCGGAATTGCGCAAAAAGAGAAAGAAAAGACAGACAAAGATCAGCGATATCCCAGAGTTTGAATCTTGAACAATTAGGAAAATGTGAATGCCAGTATCTGAGATAGGAAATGTTATATATAAGAGTAGAAAATCATGTTTGATTTTAAAATATGAAGTCCTAAGGAAACCACCAAGTGGAAAGATGGACCTAGACCTGAGAAAAGTCAAGTTTAGAGATAAAATGCTAGAATTTTACACCTCGAGGTGAGCTGATATTATAGGAATACAGAAAAATAACTCAGATAGGAACTACAGAGTGGAAAGAGAGGAGGGCTAAGAAGGAAACTGGGAGGAAGACATCTAGTAGATAAGGAAGGAGACACGTGTCAAAATGAAGGAAGGAAAATAGAATTTTAGGATTCAGAAAACAAGAGAAAAATGACTCTCAAGAAAGGTTTCAAGCACCAGATGCTTCTTTGTGTTGGGTAGGATTAAGATTTCCAGAAGCATTGTGGTTGAGCAGTTACAGTAGAGGGAAGGGGACAGAAATAAGACTGCAGAGGAAGAATGAATGGGAGGGATATGACTAAGATGAAACTCTGAGAAGTCTGATTGTGTAGGGTGGAGAGATATGATGGTAACTCTCCAGGGAAGGAGGGTTGAGGACAGGGCTGCTAGTAGACTTTACAGTGTCTTTTTGAAAATTAAGAAATGCATCCCTTCCTCTTGGTAGACATTTTTCCATATGTGAGCTGGCATGACTTGGCCAGACAAATATTGGATGGATTTAATCCTGACTGGCCTCTCCAGCTAGGAGTCTTTATGCAGTGTGCAAGCCCATGCTTAAATATCTGCTGCCATCCAAAACTTTCTCTCAACAGTGCATGCACACTGCACTGGTCTGGCGAAAGTTGCCCGTTGTTGGTAGAGGTCAGGGGGCATCAAATGTAGTTAAGGAACAGGAGAATAGGGGTAACTGCCAGAGGAAATTCAAAGAGAAGCATGAAAAGATGTACTTAAAGCACAGTTGCTCTTAGACAATGAACACAGCAGATATGGTCATTTATGCCAACACATTTCTCGAAAAGTTTTTCTCATGTCATTAATCCTTTCACATAATCCAGGCATGGAATGAAATGCAGTCTCCTTTTGTATTTTTTAAAGAACCTCAAAAAGGTTGTGATATCAGTGTGTGTCATATATTTGTAAAAGAAAGACATCTATGAACTAATGTGGAGTGATTTCCAGAGGATATTACATTTTAAACTCAAAGACAAAAAATGCATTTAGTATGATACTTTTGAGGCTAGAAAGAAGGAAAAATACAAAAACACATATATCTCCTTATTATTACAGGAAGAAACAGAAGAAGAATCAGCCAGAAGACAATGAATTTGTGTGTTTACAAGGGCTGGGGGGAAATGGGATGGAAGAGATAGTGAAGGCGGTGTTGGTTGTTTGAGTACAGTTTTTTGTATAGTTTTAAGTTGGAAAGCACGTGTGTTACTTCATTTGTGTTGCTACGAAGGAATTACCCCGAGGCTAGGTAATTTATAAATAAAAGAGATTTGACTCACCGTTCTGCTGGCTGCACAAGAAGCATGGCTCCAGCATCCACTTCTGGGGAGGCTTCAGGAAGCTTTCACTCATGGCAGTAGGCAAGGAGGGAGCAGGTGTGTCCCATGGCGAAAGAGGGGGCAAGGGAGATGCCTGCCTGCCTGCCTTCCTTCCTTCCTTCCTTCCTTCCATCCATCCTTCCTTCCTTCCTTCCTTCCTTCCATTTCCTCCCCTCCTCCTCCTCCTCCTCCTTCTTCTTCTTCCTCTTCTTCCTCCTCCTCCTCCTCCTCCTCCTCTTCTTCTTCTTCTCCTCCTCCTCCTCCTCCTGCTCCTACTCCTCCTCTTCTTTCTTTTTCCTTTTTTTGTTTCTTTCTCCTTCCTTCTTTGCTTCCTTCTCTATTTCTTTCTCTTTCTTTCTCCTTCTTTCTCTTTCTTTCTCTCTCTCTCTCTCTCTTCCTTCCTTCCTTCCTTCCTTCCTTTCTTTCTTTCTTTCTTTCTTT